>NC_056522.1:83040717-83056270 GCF_019175285.1 Sceloporus undulatus
ATTATTATTATTATTATTATTATTATTATTATTATTATTATTATTATTATTTTATTATCTACTTTGGGCATTGATGAATACTTTCAAATTGATTAATTTCAACATCTACAGTACTTTTCATTCTCTAGAATCTCCTCCCAAGGTCCTCTTTAAAACTCTGGGGGAAAAATGGCTGCAAAAGCTAGGAAGGTCAATGAGCATGGAAATAATTCCACAGGAAATGTAACTCTGATCAAAACTAGTAAGGCAAAACTCCTTTAGGCCTATAGTTGGGATTAGTACACTTCAAGTATCTCCTCTAACAAATTTCAGTGTTGCTTCCTTTCCTTTGGAAAGTACAAAATGCAGAAAAGTCACCCCTAGTTCCACTGAGGCAGCAAATAGCCCAATACAGTAATCTTACATGGGCTAAGTTCTCTTTATACCAGTGAACGGGCATTGTATGATTTACTTAGCTCAAAAAAACAGGTTTAACTTCCATGAGGAGTGTTTCCACTTGAGAAATGACCAGGTTCTTACAAATCTCAGCTGTAGTACATTTTTTTCAGATGTTTATGTATTAGTACCTACATCTGGGGGGGGGGGGGAAATGTCTCTAGGCATTTCCTAGATCCTCCAGTGCATATCTATGGTCAGCTTCCTCTGGAAGTCATTCATTTCAATGGGTTTCACTATTATCTGTGGCTTTGTGTTTCCACAGTAAGTTTAGGAACGTATCCCCTGTAGTTATGGGGGTCATACTGTATGTTCAAACAAAGCTGCATGTAAGCTAGTCATGAAGGTCATATGCCTTGGAGTGTACATATGCACATGGATGCATATATGTACAGAAACAAGCATGGGAGCTATTTTTCCTTACATCCTGCTAGAAAATAGTGTGAATCATGAATGTGATTCGGGGGTGCGTTGGTGGGGGGTGGGAGGGAGAGAAATGGTGTCATCTTTTCTTATTTGAGCAGTAGCACCCTTTTCCCCAGTGGGCTCCTGGCTGGATGGGTGTGATTAATGTGATTGCTGTCCACTCGTTGTTGCCATGTGGGCAGTTGTTCTATACAAAGGAGTCCACAGCTTTACCACAAAATGGGGTGCCCCCTTTCTGAAAATATGGAAAGCACTTAATCTCTGCAGATACAAACAAAAAATGCAAGAAAGGAAAGCAGAGTTCTCCACTTTTATAAGCAGTCAAAGTTTATCTTTGAAAGTAGGTGCTTGTGTAACTTCAACAGATCATTCATATTTTCTGTAATCAATTCTGTACTCTAGGACTGGAAATCATATGGCCCTCCAAATGTTTTTGGACTACAAATCCTAGCAGCTCTGGCCAGCATAGCTAATGGTGAGGAATGCTGGGAGTTACAGTCAGTGACAGCTAGGGGGCTGTTTGATTCTCACACCTGTTCTATACATTTTAGCACATAAAACAAAATAGAAAACATTTCACCCTAAAGATGTTTTAGATTACAGCTCCTGTTGACCATACTGGATGGGTCTCTAGGAACGGGGAGTCCAAAGATTCCCCATGTCTGATATAAAATAAGTCAATAATAAAATGTGTATTTCAGTTGAAGTTAGTGAATATGTGATCAGTTTCAAAAATATACTGTTATAAAGCCTATTCTTTTTACTTCAATGTTAACAACATACTTGTTTATTTATTTAACATATTTGCTTTCTACCACTTAGGGTAACATTTTGCTAAGGCAGCTAGCAAAAGTCAAAAAGTATATAGAAAACAGCAACAAGGCAATGAAAAAAAAACATAAATCAACCAAGATGAAAACCAGCATAAAAACCATCAATGAGAAGTCATTTAACTTTCTTTCTTTCTTTCTTTCTTTTTTTTTTTTTTTTGGAAGAGTTCATTTAGAAGTCATCCAACATTTCAGGACTGTTCTCTCCCACATGATTTGCCAGAATTAGTTGTGTCAATCTTCATGACAGCTGTAGCTGTGGATGCAGAAAGGATTTTGATATTTACAGACGACATTTGGGATATAAATTTTTGTAACATTTTCAAAGAGAGAGCTCCATCAGTTTCTTGTAACATACAAAGGAAAGAAAGGCGTGAAGAATCAAGCAGTATCTGTGATTTGTTGTTGTTATGTGCCTTCAAGTTGTTTCCAATTTATGGTGGCTCTGTGGCAGGGTCTTGGCAAATTTCTTCAGCAGGGGTTTGCCATGGCCATATTCTGAGCCTGAGAATGTGTGACTTGCCTAATGTCATCCAGTGGGTTTTATGGCCAAGCTGGGATTCAAACCCTGATCTCCAGAGTCATAATCCAAACTCAGCCACTATGCTGCACCGGCTCACAGCCTCTGTGATACCAACAATTTATTTTAGCATGAGCTTTCATGAATTTAATCTACTTTAGAAGCACTGTTATACAGTACAGAAGTAAGCCACCAGTACCTAAGAATGATTACATATTTCTGAGAGTTGTGACAGTGTAATAGGATATTGAAAAATTCAGGTTATGTGCCTTCAAATTATCTCTGTTTTATGGTGATCCTATCATATGGTTTCCTTGGGAAGATTTAGGGACGAAACAGGCAGGCAGGAAAAAGCAGCTTGAAGCTGCCTTTTCTGAAGCTGTGTTGAAACCTCACCAAATGCACTACCTGCTCCCAAGGTGGCTGCTGTGCACATGCCATGACCACATCATGTGGATTCAAGCTGCTGCACTGGATACATTTTTTTCCTGGTCCCCCCCCCCCCAACCACCACCACTCAGGAGCGAACTGCCAGCAACTGCCATCCCATTCTATGGCTGTCCTTGAACCTGCACATTTCAATGTGCAACATTTCACCAGGGCAGGGCAGAGCAGAGGTGTGCCCATGCAGATGCTGGCAAGGTACAGTCATGTCCCCCTTCACTCCCTCCCTTCACCCCATGTTTTGTTTATGTTTTACTCCTCTCCATGAGTTTCTCATTTGGGCATTTCCACCCTCACCACACCTGGCATCTAAGAGACACCCTCGCAGCTCTGTCCCTTTTAAATGTACTTCTTTGATGGGGCATTTATATGCACAATTATTGTTAGGGTTTGGAAAGAATGCCCTTTTAGAGCCGCCCTGGCGGCAAGGCATTTAAATGTACATGCAAAGGTGTGCACTTTCTATAAAGAAGAAAAATCCAGCTCCTTTTTAGTCTGGCTTTTCTCCCTGTAGCATGGCTTGGGTGCACTTTCTGGCCAGCTTCAAGGTGTGTGTTGTCTAAATGCCCAGCCTCGAAACCAGCCAAAAACCTGCTTATTTTGACCATCTGTTTTGCCCCTTATTCAGAGGAGGTTTACCATTTCTTTTTTCTAAGGCTGAGAAAGTGTGACTTGTCCAGAGTCACCCGATAGATTTGCAGTAATATTCTCCCACTTGTAATCCCTGGCATCTAAGAAACACATTTCTTCTTGTAATGTATATCCATGAGGACAGCCAACAAAGGATAGCTCCATCACCCGTGAATCTGCCCAACCCTTTTAAAGCTATCCAGCATCACCTGGCAGTGAATTCTACTGTTCAGCTATATACATTGTGTGAACAAGCCATTCCTTTAATCTGTCCTGGATTTCCTATCCCCTGAGTTCTAGACATGAGAAGGGGGAAAGGCATCCCATTTCATTTTGCTGTACTGCAAAGATCAAGGACAGCAAGAGCCCCCAGAGCAGAAAATGAGGTACTTGGTGCCAAAGTAAAACAAGTTTCTAGATCTTATGCCTGCAAACACGTGCGGTCAGAGTAGTGTCAGATACTGTTTTCAGTGACTGAACATTGAAGCTTCAATCTGACCACCTTGACCGGAATAAATTCTGCAGCATGCCAAGTATGATATAATTTATTGTACATTTGAAAATATGCATATTTAAGGAACTTGCATAGTTGGTAAACCTGCCCAATTTAGTTTCTCTTGGAAGAGAATTTGAAAAACCTAGCACCCCTTTTATAGCATAGATCTGCCTCTATCATTAGTTAACCCATCAAATAGCAGCGAGCTGTTTCCAGTAAGAAGTGAAAGGCTGGGTAACAAAAGCGTGGTGGGTTACCACACATTCCCTAACCCTAGTATCGCCGCCGCCATGCCACAAAGAGCCCGTCTGTATCAGGCCAAAGATGAGTTCTAGAATCGTTCCCCAAAGTATCCCAACTCCAATAAAATAAAAATAGCCTGCTGTTCTTGACAGGCAGAATTTGGATTAGAGTTACTGAAGAGTTCTCAAAGTAAGAAGGATTATCTAAATATTCAGTGTCATCATACTTTTCTAAATAGGCAAGCAAACTGTCCAAAGTAGCTTTTCCCATTGTGCTTGGCAGTAACTGTTCAGTTGCAAACTTGGTGTGGTAGTTCAAATGGAAAAGCTCTTTCTAAAGAAAGATATTAAGTGATAATTTAATTTTGTTGCACAATACTCTGGAGGGATTATTTTCTTATTTCTGGAGAGATTGTTTTCTTGCCAATATCTTGAGGGGTAAATAACCTGGTGTGAGTGTTTTGAATTGGCCATGGGCTTTCTTTTCACTCTGCTATAGCAAATAAAGCTGGAAGGGGAATGGTTCTTTTGCTGTCCTTTAAAAAACAACAGGAAACAAAACTCCTTGCTTTGGGGGACAGAAACTTGCTCACTTTCCTGGAAGTCTTCTGTGTCTTCCTTCAGACATAGCTGGAATTCTGAGCTGTAAAGAAATATGTAAAGGAACATTTTATTTTTATTTATTTTGCTTCAGTTAATGAATTTGGGGACAGATGGCCCTCCAGATGCTAGACTAGTCAATTTAGCCCTTGTCCAGGTAAAATACAATGGGAGTTGCAATCCAATAGCCTTTAGAGGGCCATACATCCCCTGTCCATAACTTGTTACATCTTGTTCTAAACTAATCACGAAATGTGATATGCAGCCTAGTTCTAGGCATGCAACGTAGAGTTTACAGAGTCTTCTGAGATACTTGTGGAAGTCATGTGTACCTGTAATTGTAGAAGTAAGTGTGGCTATAATGACGGCTTTTGGATTAAGTGCAGTGTGGATCAGAAAGGCTGTTCCCCTTTTTCAAGATGTTTTCATCAGCTAGAAGAGTAGATTGGGATATGGGTAACAGTGGGACATTTCTATTCTGATAGGACTCAAGAGGTTTACGTTAATCCTTGTAAACTGAAAGGATGAGGCTTACTAAGTTCTAATGGGTCTAGAAAAGCAGGTTGTTATGGAAAGAAGTGTTTTCCAGTTGATTTTAGCTAGCAACAGCAGTTTTATGTAAGTGTATTCTCAAGGAAATGAATTAACTTTCTGCTTCCTCTTTTGTAACCAAAACGTAAAAGCCATGTTCTGTACAGGTTCAGGTAGGGAATTTAAAAAGCCAAACGTTCTGCCAAGTCAGGAAACAGATGGTAGAAATGGAAATCTTTACTCTTCAAAGTGAAAACAACACTTTCTTCCAGTGTGTATGTGTGTGTTTCCTTTGCTGAGCCAGCTTGCAAAATGAAGATGTCCTCAGAGAGACAGAACCTCATCTCACAAGCTGTTCTTGGAAGCTAGCATTGGGTCTATGCATTGAAGTCAATAGTCCAACCTATTTGGATCTCATCTTGAAGCAAGGCTTTAGCTACTGAGGTTAGAGCAAAATAAAGACACTCCCCACCCAAATAATATGGTCTCCCATTAAACTTTCTTTCACTACCCAAATGTCTAGCATTACAGAGAGACATTGAAAATTGTGCACACATGGGATTTTCATTTGTTGTAGTCTACCACATGCAATTTTGGGCAATGGCAAGCTATTTTCGGGCAATGGGAAGTCGGTTCAAATGCAATTTGAATTCACGTAAATTCGCTGAGCTAGCAAATTCACGTGATTGCATTCTGGCCCCACTTTACTTTTATTCGAAATTAAGAGAAATTCCTCCCATGTGATAAACTCCTCTGTATGACTAATGCTATGAAATTATTAACTTGACAAATCTTCACAGTTAAGGCTGTGTCAGTAGGAGTGTATATAAATCATTACCCAGATTTCCTCTATTTTCCATGGAGGATGCAATTTGAAGATATTTCTGAATAACTCCTTTGATGATCTTGTGCTGCACATCTGAATTAAGCTGTTGTCATCCTCAGCAGCAAAGTATGAACAGACGGAAGATTGTGGTTTTCAAATTCTATTCCTGGAATTCCTCTGACACTTATCTGGTTCTTCAGGACTATTAAAGGGTAGGAAGGTTTCCATCAGATACAGCTTCCTTGCAACTTCTGATCTTTCTCTGCATTTTATATCCATGCAGGGGGACATCAGGCACATTCTTGGATATAGTCTCTGTTCATATGGAATGAGGATGATCACACTGAGGCCTGGCATCATACAGTAGGACATACCCAAAATTTATAGGGATATCTGAAGGGTCCATGAAAACATTTCAAGGATTCCTCAAAAGACAAACTAATGGGAAAAGGATTTTCGTAAGGCATAAACTCATTGCTATGTGAAATTATATTATGAACTGTGGGATACCTTTCTGTCACTATTTGGAAAGTTGCCTTTAAGAAGTAATTAACTACTCATTTGATTATTGTTGTTGGTTTCAATTTTTTTTTGGGGGGGGGATGTCTTGTCAATTCTTATTTACTCCTTATTTGAAGAGTAAGACATCATTACTAGCATACTGATGATGTGTTACATGTTATATTTTTGTTATTTTTCAAATATCCTTAAAATAAGAAAGTGCTCCAAACTACCCCACAAAACCCCAGAAAAGCAACAATTTAAATCTCTCTGTGTGTGTTCACTTTCAAGTTATTTGTTGATTTATGGCAAACCTATAAATTTCATAGGATTTTCTTAGGCAAAGAGTACTCAGAGGTGGTTTTTACATTTCCTTCCTCTGATATATAATCTAAGTACTAATCAAAGCTGACCCTGCTTAACTTTCAAGATTAGAAGGGATCTGCTGCTTTTAGGGTATTTAGATAATGAGTACATATTACTGGTAACATAGAAATCATGTCACCAATCATTACACAACAATTCTACATGTCAGTATGCATTGTTTTTAAATGACATTATATGTACTCATTACCTGCCTCCCCTGCAACATGTTACAAGTAACATCATTACCTGTAACACATTACAGTACTTCCAAATTCTCCCTTTTGTCTCTGCTCATTTTAGGAGATGTAAAGTCTACAATACTCCCACAGAAACATGAAAAAGACCTGTGAAATATCAGCTTTTGTCCTGTTATATTCTTCACTGGATGCACTACAGACCAATAAGAGGTTGCACAGTCCTCCCCACTTTAGAAGATCATCAATGCACCACTGAACTTCGTGATAGTGTTGCATTTCCATATATAGCTGAATGGCTGGGACATTGGTGCCAAGTCATTCCATGCCACAATGATCTTGATTCATTTCCTTCAGCTTTGTGTTAAATTAACACTGCAGACAATGCTTGCAAGCAATCTTGGAAAGGGGGAGCACTAAATATAGAAAATCTAGAGTGGCTATGCATAAAGTAAACATTTACTCCTTCCTTAGTGTAGCCTTTATCCTGCAGAAGTATTATGCTTCTTTATTCAGTTTGAATAGTAACTGCAGAATATTTTTGTGGAAAAGATCCACCATTTTCTAAGGATAACCCATCCTGATTGATTCTGTAGTCCAGCTCTTTATTTCAATCTCATGATGGCTATGTCACAAGCGGTGGAAGCCACCTTCCAATATTTAATCAAATATGACTCCCACAACTGCTTATGTTGCTGCAACTTTGGTTTAAAAATAGAACACTGGTAACTGTAAAGAGTGGTTGACTTTGAAAGGAGTATAACAAGCATTCATTCTTTTGTGTTTAGGCAGCAGAAAGTGGAGGAGAAGCATTAGTCAGCCTGACACAGGGCCTACATAGAAGGAGTTTGTACATTAAGGCCTAAATCCTGTTCTTAATCCAAACCAGTAGAACCACCGAATCTATGAACCTTACATAACTATTGACTTGCCAAGTGTCCATTTATTCAGTGAACCTATTGAAGAAACTAATTTAGCTTCTTTTGGCTATTTAGTAAATATTTAACTAAAAGAGAAATGACCTGGCAAAACAACTTCCAAGGCACCAAATAAGAATTTGCAATATTTTTGCATGCATGTGCCTTCAAGACTACCTTTTGAATATTTGTTGGGTTTTTTTTAAAGAGCTAATTGACCCTGTAAGAATCAAAGTCTTTGTGTGTCATTGAGGTGGCATGGTCAACTGAATAATAAGATCATGAGGTAGAATTTACTTTGTTCCCAGAAAAGAAAAATATGACAAAAATTTCATTTACACAATGCTGGAATATGTTCTTATTCTTTGCAATAGCCTTACAAGGTAGTTCATTGGCCTCATTTCACAGATGTGTGTGTCTTGGGTAATTTTTTTTTTACCAGATGAAGGACATTGTAACCACAATTGTTCGTTTTTTTTTCTCCCTTTCTCCACTGTCTGATTTCAGCTCTCTATTCACCATGCTATTTTTATTCTCTCTGGGTTCTCTAGAGTAGAAAAGGTCCACTTGAACAACTTTGGTTTAAAAGGAATTGCTGCAATAGATACCAGCATCCTAACACAGTAGTGACATTCTGAGTGATGTTCCAATGGCCATTCCTGTAACTTCTCCAGGTCATGGGAGGAGCTGTACTCAGACTGGCCTTTAAGCCATGCTCTAGCATTTCAAACAAATGGTGAACTGCTTGCAAAAGAGGATGCTGGGTAACTCCTCATACTAGTATACAACTATGGATTAAAAAGATGCCCCCAAAATGCCTAAATACCTTAAAGGCACCAGATACTGTCTGATCATGAAAGCTAAGCAGGGTCAGCCCTGGTTATTACTTGGATGAGAGTCTGTCAACAAATACTAGACTCTGTAGGCTATATTTCAGAGGGAGAACCTGGCAAAACTACCTCTGAGTATTCCTTCCCTAAGAAAATCATATAAAACTCCTAAGTTGACAGGCAATTTGAAAGTGTGCGCGCACACACAATGCCCCAACAATACTCTGACCTTTATCTGTGAACTTAGGTTCTAGCCACCAGTGATATGTGCCACCCAACAACGTGTTCCCAAGGGAATGTGGGTCTTGGATGAGAAAATGATTTGTGGTTTCTCTACTATATACATTTCAAAGGGTATTTTTAATACACACACACACACTCCTTTCCTGATTTTTGTTGCTTTCCTATTCTGCTGTTTCTCACACAGCCCTCTATTCTAGAGTCAGGATGGGATCAACTCAGTATTTCATTATGCTTATGTTAAAGAAAGTATCCCTAGCTACACTTATGTAACTGCATAGAAAATTTACTCTTTGCAACCATTTCCTGAGACTTCTGGGGAAAATGAAGACACAGTAATAGTTATTTCAGTGAATGACTAGCAGCTATGTGAATTCAGCTATGTATGCAGGTAAGAAAAAAATGAAACCCATGAGGCCAACATAGATGTCCACTGCTTACTTGATATATAGCTTGCTTGACATGAAGGGGATTAAAATTCCATATACAGTGGTCAGAACTGAGATGTCATCTTTACAACTTTATTTGCAGTGAGAGAAATTTCATCTATTATATGACAGAAGTGGGAGTTAAATGCATGTTTACATCTTTGGCTATTCACAGCTATTATCAGAGCAATTTTTTAAAAAGCAAAAATTAATTTCCCTATATTGTAGGGAACATTGTACTCAGCGTAAGAACAGTAGCTCCATCAAATTTCCTTGCTTTTTCAGGCCTTGGCTTGGGGAAATGACAATTTCTCCAACATGGTTAGCAGAATATTTAGGTGAGAAACCCATGTTCATCGGTTACGAGAATTTGGTGGTTATTACAGAATGTTCTGGGGATGCACTAATGCGATGTTGGAGGAAAAGGAGTAACAAGGTTATAAGTCACTCATGTGAGAGGTCTTTTCAAGGGTGCCCTGTGTGTTACACATACCAGCATTTGTTTAACTTGGCAGGAGATTATAATGAGTTAGCAAAGGCTGTTCCCCTTTTCATCATCAGCACTTGTGCTGAGCTGCTGGAGTTTTCTGGACTGATAAGAAAATATGTTTGGCTGCAAACCTTAAGCCACTTGCCACAAAATTAATCCTGCTGGCAGAAAAATAACTGAACAGGGGGAGATATATTAAGTACCCACAATGTGCACATATACCAAATCAATCAATCAATCAATCCCTACTAGGACTTTCAGTTTGCTTCTGCTTTCAACACTGTGGAAGATGTACTGTAATTTGCAGCTTACTGTCTCCATAGCTCATAACAATCCCACTCCAAAGGAGCCAGAGAACAGTCAGAGTACTGGCAATCTAACACTACCTACCAAGAGGCCTTCCTTAAAACAGTGGATATGCAGCAACCAACCACAGAAGCCTGAAAGTTTGCATGTTACAAGGTAGCAAGGGTTCTTACTGCATGATTTCAAAACCACAGGCATTTGGCTTAACGTCTAAAACAGGCCATGACTCAATGAGCTGGATTTATCTGCTGGAGAATGCTGGCAGCCCTAACCATCTGCAGTGCAGACTCTGCACGTGAACAGTAGAAGTCTGGCAGGGAAAGCAAAGTCAGAAGACAAAGGGCATTTCCTGTTCATTTCTGCAGGACCAGTCAATGGCTTGAGTTTGATGCTTTTCCTGTCTAACTAGAGCCAAACAATAAGAGGGTAAGCAAACCTCTTGCCAAAACATAAAATTAATAAATAAAGACATAGCATCCCTGGACAAATGCCTTCTGTGCTATCCAGGCGTGTCCTCACTTTTTTCTCCCTTGTCATGAACAGCCTTTGAATCCTGTCCCACACCCAGCACTTCTGTCAGTGGTCCTGTCTGCATCACCATTGTGCCTGCTGTTGCTGGGAGGGAATCTTCCCATGACATTTTGCCCAGAATCTCTTCAATCCTGAAGCCACCTCTTGGTTACAAGCCATAAACCATCTAAAGCCATTTTATTTATTTATTTATTTATTTATTTATTTATTTCAAAGATTTATATCCTACCTTTCTCCCACAATGGGATTCAAAACTGTGACATAAATGATATTAAAAGGAACTCTTAGGCGGGGTACAGACCGCCGCTTTGCAGCGGTCTGGCGCCGCCACCAGTAGGTCCGCGGGGGAGCCGGAGCCTTCAGACGGCCCGACTCCCGCGCGGACCGAAAAAAGAAGCTCCAAAATGGAGCTTCTTTTTGCGTCGCGTTTGCGACGTAGCGAGGCGCCAGGGGCGCGCTCGCTACGTCAGCAGCGGCGCGACGCGTCTGGACGCTCAGCGTCCAGTACGTAAAGATGGCGCCGGCCATGTAGAAGGGCCGGCGCCATCTTGTACGGACGGAGTCCGTACGAGGCCCAGGGGCGTCTATAAGAGACGCCCCTTTTTTAAAATGGGACGTCCGGAGGACGTCCCAAAGGGCTGTGTAGAAAGCCCCATAGTTTCTGCTATCTGTTGCAAATGCCTGCCATGTTCTAAGTTTTTTACCGAGATTCTGAGCCTACAATGGAGATACTCTTCAGTTTTTAATACCTGGTATAGATAGTTTGCACTCACTATTTCCCAGTGGCCTGAATCCTATTGGTGATTCCCAAGTAGAGCAGACTCATTGAATCAAGTGCTGGATGGGGAATTCAATGGTTCCTGTCTATTTGAGTCTAGCAATATGATTCAGGCCAATATGGAGCAAAAGGCTGGTCTCATAATATCTACCGTCAGCCTTCCATATTCATGGTTTTGACTATTCGCAGGTTTGTAGCTGGTGCTTAGCTAGCTTGGCCTCTCCCCTTCCACATCTTCCTATCAATCTCTTATCCTTCTAAAAGACCCACCCAGGTTTTAAACCCCTTTCAAGCCCATAGATCTCCCCACTCCTGTTCAGCCCAATCCACCTCCTTTCAATCTTCTGTCCTTCTGAAAGAGCCAGCCAGGTTTTAAACCCCCTTCCAGCCCATAGATCTTCTCACTCTGCCCCTGTTCTTCCCAATCCACCTCCTTTCAAAAGAGTCAGCCAGGCTTTAAATCACTTTCCACTCTATTGATCTCTCACCATACTCCTGTTATTCCCAATCCATCTCTCAAAAAGGATCACCTCCTTTTTAAGGAGCATCCTCTCATCCCTTCCAAAAGAGCCAGCCAGGCTTTAAACCCCTTTCCAGGCCATGGATCTCCTCATCTCACTCCTGTTCTTCCCAATCCTAGTGTACTCAGCATTTCAGCCATGGATGTTCTAATTCCACAGCTGTTCCTGTCTTGCCTTCTCCTTATGGATTTCAGTTTTCCAGAGTTCTTTCTCATGTACAAGAGGCCCTCTGCTTCAGTCATTTTTCACAAACATACTTTCCTTGGGTGGTCCCAGGAAGTCTTAGGCAGGGATTATCATACTTTATATTTGTCTTCAGTTAATCCTTTGAAAAGAACACCTGAAGAGGGCTTGTGTTTTGAATGTCTGGCACACCAAAATTACACTGTAGAAATAATGCAGTTTGACACCACTTTAAGAGCTGTACCTCCATCCTATGGAATCCTGGATTTTTAGTTTTACAAGGTTCTTAGCCTTCTCTGCCAAAGAGTGCTGGTGACTCACAATACTACAAATCCCAGGATTCTCTAGAATGGAGGCATGGCAGTTAAAGTGGTTTCAAACTGCATTACATGTACAGTACGGAGGCACCCAAAGTAAAGAGGCAATTTAAAGTGTAGTGTGAATGAAATCCTTCCCTCCCTCCACAACCCCACTTCCATTCCCCAAACCATTTATCTATTTTCTCTTAGCAGGGTGTCTATCTAGTTTTGAGGATTTCTCTGGAAAGAAAAATAGTTGGAGGAAAGAATGGAAAGGAATGATTCTGCCCTCCCATCCACCCACCTCATTGGACTTGGATAGCAAGTTGCTTGTAGCAGCATGCACATTTCCTGCCATTATATCTCATTTGCCAACAGCCTACAGCAGTACTCTCCAATTATTTGCAAGGAACACTTCACTGCTGAATAATATATTCACAAATTTTAATTTACAATCTGACTCTATGAGAGTTTACTCAGAAATAAGTCCCACTGAGTTCAGTTAGGTTGATTCTTATTAAGTGTGCATAAAGTTGAACTAGACCTTAAAAAGGCCTCATCTTTGATCCTAGTGTTTATGGTTTGGCAATATTTATGTTGTGATGGACTCAGGTTGGTAGCTTGCACAAGACATAAACGGATAGAACTGCAAAGTTGTAAAAACTTTGTGACTTAAAAAACTTTTATGGTAAAGTCTTTTAAAATGTTTTGACTTGTGAGCTGCTTTGAGTCCCTTTCTGGGAGGAAGGCGGCATCAAAACAAAACAAAACAAACAAACAAATAAATAAATATTGTAAGGTATCTCTAGGTTCATCACGTTCAGGAGTGGGCAAAGTGAAGTCAAGGGACCAAATTTCCCCCAAATGACTTCTTGAAGTGTGTGGGCTCTTCTACCATGTTTGGAAGCGCCCTGGGCATGAAAAAAAGAGCCCACTACCTATGAAAGTGTTTATTAACAGGACTATCCAGCATGATTTCTGCAATAAGGGCTTCCAGTTCTGTTAGTTGCTTTGTCTTCTCTTAAACAATCCTATTTAGTGTGAGCTTGCACACATTCCCTGAGAACAATTATTCAGTCCATTTCTTCTGTGGTTTATTAGTTTCTGTGCTCACTCTTCTGCTTGATGCATGTGCGTAAATGGGATGACTGTTATTAGTTCACATGACCATTGTTATCATTGTGAGCATCCAGAGTCATACTGTGCTAATAGTGCTGTCCAAATAGGGATCAGATCTGGGGTTTCAAACCCTTAAGCATGGGCTTCATTGACAACAGTGAGTTAATAACAATGATATTATTTGAGGAACAAAGTACATAGAACACAGTACAAAGTACAAAGAACACAGTAAATTGAAATCTGGGAGGAATGCCATTTAAACCACTCATTGCCAAACCCTCCAAATATCCCAATCTGTCAGGGATACTCCCGATTAATCCTCTTTCATCCCCCTTTGCCAGCTCCTTTAAAAATGTCCCACTTTCTCCCTTCTCCTCCCACTTTCTCTCTTTGTCACATTTGTTGCTACAAACTGAATTCAAAGTGTAAAAGCAGTTTGCACTGAACTCGGTAGAAAAGAATAGAAGGGATCAGAATCTTGCCCTTCCCAGTAGCCTGAGGCAAGAACACACTTGTTTGTTCTTTCTCATTAATGCCTGGGTGGGCAGGTCACTGAGTGGAGGAGGCAGAGAAGACCCTCCCAGAAGACCCCATGCACTGGGTGACACAAATCCTGGGGATGCCACTGTATGAATCTTCTTAACCTTCTTCTACTCCCATTTCACAACTGACAAGATTCCTGTTGTCAAAACTCCACCTGTCATATTGTAGTCCCCTAATTACTCGTATTTACCTTAATATCCAGTAACCCAAGAAATGTTGCAAACACAGCCCTTTCTGACATAGTTCATTATGAAAGTGCTTTGCAAACATCATTTAAGAACCTCCTGTATTAGTTGTATAGACTCAGTAAGGTTTATTATCCCCCAGGTTGCAAAGGGACAATCGAAGCTGCCAATGTTTTGCCTAAAAGCATTTTGCTCATAACCAAGGTGACACCTGAACCGGGGGATTCTTATCTCAGTTCTCCCATCCTGGTACCCTCCAGACAGGTTGGATTACAAGTCTCATAATCGCCAGCCAGAGATTCAGAGTAGGAAAGATTGTACTAAGTGATTATTATTAGCCATGATGTTTTGTTAGGATCTGTAGGCTATGATTTCTATTCTCATTTATGATATACAGTCATCCCTCCATATTTGCGGCTTTGATATTTGCGGCTTTGATTATTCACGGATTTCATTAATACGTTCTCTCTAGAACTGTCTAGGTCTTCCAATGCAACTCTGTGGTCAACTTTAACTAAAAGTTGCACTGAAAGATCATTTGTAGCTACTCCAGTGCCATTCTATGGCCAGTATATGTTGGACATTGACCACAGAGTTGCCCTGGAGGATCTAGAGATTCCTAGAGAGGTGTCCTCTCAGGTAAAAACAGTGTTTTTATTATGTGTGGTTTTTCCATATTCACGGGGGTCTTGTTCCCCTAACCCTAGCGAATATGGAGGGACCACTGTATAGTATTTCCTCTCTGGGTTCTTGAACTATTTACCTTAATCACTGTGGAGACCTGGCAGAGATGGACCAGCCTAGCAATAACCAATAGGAAGAGAGCTGATGAAGATAAATAGGGCTATTGCTGAGAGGGAGAGTTATATAGGGTTTGTTATAGTAAAACTCCAGAAGTGTGGGACTTAGACAGGGTCTGGTAGGGGTAGAGTCCAGTAGTGAGGGACACCCTATGCACAGAACCTCAAGAGAGAAAGTTGCTGTGGGGTCATATCCTGAGGGGTAGTTAACTTTAGTGGCTGGTGTAAGTTTAGAAAAAAACCCTAAGATAAGGACAGTGTGAGGGTCCTGGGTATAAATGACGATGGCCTGTTTCAGACAGCCAAAATAAAGCTGCTTCGAGTCACAGTGGAGGTATGGTG
>NC_056522.1:83059270-83068283 GCF_019175285.1 Sceloporus undulatus
CACCATACCTCCACTGTGACTCGAAGCAGCTTTATTTTGGCTGTCTGTAACAGGCCAAAGAGTTGTTGGAGAAAGTGTGGGAAAGTTATCTGAAACTACAGTTGGCCCTCCATTTGCCTCGGGGATCCGTTCCAAACCACCAGGGACGTAGCCAGGATTTTAGGAAGGGGGGGGGGTTTCAGACTAAGTGCCACCATTATAATGGGGCTTGGGCGTGGCGGCGCAGCAGAACGCACCATTCATTTTTCTAATGGAAGGGGGGGTCCGGACCCCAGGAACCTCCCCCCTTGGCTACGTCCCTGAAACCACCACCACAAAAATGTATTCAAGCGTCGTAGGTTTGAATAGGATGCACCTCCGTGCATGTGGCCCGGGCATATGGCCAGACGCACAAGCCATTAGAAATAACAGATGTCGCCCCTCTGTACATAATTGAGGTCGTGAATCGCAGATCCCCGAGTTAGGAGGGGCGACTGTATAGCTAAATAGAACTAAGAAAATACTACCTTAAAGTAATGAACATATGTACCAGTCTTGACAGCCTCTCTGTGACATCACCAATCTTTGCCCCAGGGAGACAACCCACCTCTCGAGACATCTTGTCAGGCCTACAAATCACTGCTTCTGTACCCCTCAGCAAGGAGTCCCCCACTACAACCACACGCCTCCTCTGAGGCTTAGCAGCAACTGTTCCCTCTGGTGGAACTCTCAGGCTCCCCTGCTCTGTCCCTGAAGTCTGTCCATGCTGCTCTTCCTCATCCTCCTTGATAAGGGATGAGCTTCAAATTGATTCTTTAGCTGCAAGTTCCCAGAACAATCCCTTGTTGGCCTCCTTCTCTGTGTGACATTCCTCCAGCTGTCTGCCTCCTGTGTATGTGAAGTGACCTCCTCCACCCCAGCAACTTCCTCTGTGTGGTACTCGTCCAAGATTGTTAGTTCCGTTCTGTCCAGGAACTCCTCCTGCTCCTTAATATGCCGGGAATATAACTTTATAAGAATGTCCTGGCTGCTAGCCTCTAAGGCAAGGTTCTGACTCAAGGTTTGCTTCTAACCTGCTGCCTCTGCTGTAGATTTCTTTGGATCAAAAAAATTCCACCACTCAAAATGGCTGCCCAGCTCCTTCTCTCCTCCTCTCTGTGGCAGGAACTGATCTGAAATGGCTCTTGCAGGAGTTATATAGAGCTAGCCTGCTAGCTCCAACCCCTAGTGACTCACAGATGTGACTCACAGAAGCTCCACCCCCTCAGCAACAAGCACACTCAACCATGCACCACTCTAAATGGCTGCCCAGCTCCTTCTCTCCTTCTCCTCTCTGGGGGTGGGTCTATGGTTGCCATAGATGCTTTGCTTCTGAGATCAGAACAAGATGACAAGCTATGATCAGATGGGTGGGTATCTTGTTCTGACCTCAGAACAAGTGACCGATGGTAGTGGCTGACTCACTGGGTGGCTCAATGGGATGCCTCTGCAGGTAGCTGCCCAGGTGCGTTAACAGAGGGCTTGAGATCTTCCTGAAAGATCTGGAGCAAGAGGTAAGTTTCTAACATTCATTTTAAATTCTGGTGCTAAACCTGCTGACTGTCATCTGGATTATTCACACCAGAACCAGGGTTTGGGCTGTGTGTCATCCAAACAGGACACAGAAAGCAGGAGAACAGGCCTTTTAGCCCATGCAGACAAAGCTTTAGACTTAATTTGCCTGTACTCATTAAAGTGAAATAGGACTGCATTAGTGTTGACTTTATTTCATAGATTAAAATCTGATTTAGACCTACATGTATATAGCACTTGAAATCATGTTACACATGCTATCTACACAACAGTTGGGGTATTCTGGGATTCCACAAAGTAACTTTTCTAATCTCTGCAAATTAGTATGAAGCACGACTCTAGCATCCCCTTCTATCTCATTCTTGGTAAGGAGGATGTTGTTTGCATTTAATCCTTGAAGACAAACAATTTGTTTCTTTATTCAGCTTGTTGTTTCTCAGTTTTCCCCTTTCTGCCTCTCTCTCTACTTCTCTCCCCCCTCCTTTTTTTTTGGTACCTCCTTCTCCT
Organism: Sceloporus undulatus; assembly: GCF_019175285.1. Classification (NCBI taxonomy): domain Eukaryota; kingdom Metazoa; phylum Chordata; class Lepidosauria; order Squamata; family Phrynosomatidae; genus Sceloporus; species Sceloporus undulatus. Next base: position 83,061,329 of record NC_056522.1, read on the forward strand.
CCTCCTTTCTGTCAAGGTCCTCCTGAGAGAAATCTCTGAAAAACAAACTGGGCAGAGATTATACATGATGCAAGACATGTTTTTCTAGTTATGGGATGAGGTGTGCAGCCATTCTTTGATCTAAGAGAATAAGCAGAGAACAACAACATTCATTTGGATTAACAAAAATATTAAAAGGTATCCCCACCATCTTCCCCAAAGTGGAAAACAGTAGCAGTGTTTTATTAAGGAAATATATTTAAAATGAAGAAGGAGTTACCATCCCTGGTAACTGAAAGCCACAATTGAAACACATGCAGTTAGAGTGCATTGTAGTTGTGAAATGTGAGAGACAGTGGATCTCTCAAGCAGGGTTATCAAATTGGCAAGACAAAAGCTGAACAACTGCCAGTCCCATGCCCCCTGCAAGATTTAGTAAAGAAAAGAAACAAGTTCAGTCATCTTTGTAAAACATAAAAAACAGCATTACGTTTTTAGCATATGCTGAAAGCTGCACCGGAAAAGCCCCTCCCGTGCCCCGGAAGAAGTAATGGGGTGTGTGCTGTGGGTGCACATGTGCAGATTTCCCCTTATGCGGAGTGATCCAGAACGGATCCCTGCATAAGGGGAGGGCCCACTGTACTTTCAATACTGCTCTATAATCAAACATATGGTCTGATGGAAGCGATGGGGAAGAGAAAATGGCCAGAGGTTAGAGTGATGCAGGAAGGGGGATGGTATAGGAAAAACCTAACAGACCTTTATTTACTTATTGGATTTATATCCTGCCTTTCTCCCAAAATGGGATTCAAAATGGGATTAGTTGCCACAAATATATGCTGTGCCCAAATGTCTAGAGAGTAACATGCAAACTAGCAATTAGTGACTCGTTATTGTTGCTGCTGTGTGATTTATAACGATTCTAAGGCAAACCTATCATGGAATTTTATTGGCAAGATTTGTTCAGAGGATGTTTTACCATTGCCTTCTCTGAGGATGAGAGCATGATGCTTGCCTAAGGTCACCCAGTTGTTTTCATGGCTGAGCTGGGAATCAAACCCTAGTCTGCAGAGTTGTAGTTCAACACTCAAATCATTATACCACGCTGGGTCTCAATTGGTGAGCATAGGTACAAAAACGTTGCTAATTCTTAACAATTTGGAGGAAGGATAAAGATGCAAAGTAATGCATCCACATGGGGAGAAAACCTCCAAAAAACAAGGAAGAACTTCCAAAACAACATTGTGTGGTCCAATCATGCTCAGGAGGAACAGACTGACAACTGGGGGAAAATGTTAAAGGGGAAGGAAAATTGCAGTGGAGTGACTGGACCTCAGAACATGAAGATTCCACCCCTCACAACATTTTTGGAACAAGTCTGCTGTGTGCTGCTGTTCTCATATTTGTGCTATTTCTGTAAAATATCTCCATGTTATCCTGGGATAGGAATCATTGCTGTCACAATTTAGAAGAAAGGGGTATGCCCAAATCACCGGGTCGGTCTGGTTGCTGTGGGGGGTGGGAGGCACACTGCAGTGATCCCTGGCCCTGGTCACCCCCCCAGCAGGTGACAGTGTGGACTGCTGGGCCTAGATCAGGCTGCTGGGGGAGGGAGAAGGTCCAGCAGCACTTCCGGGACCGACTACAACTCCCAGTCTGCACTGGGGCCAAAGTGCCACATCATTGGCTGGTGCCGGGACAGCCAGCCCCAGGATTGGTGGGGAGATAGGAAGGGGTGGGATTTCCAGTCTCTTGGATGCTCATGGGGTGGCTGGCTTATTTAAAGCCACGTGAGGCCCCGATAGGCACCATTCTCAGCTGGATCTTCCTACCCTCCTTCCCTCTGTTCAAGGTTGGAGATGTGTTGACACAACTTTTCAGGGAGTGGTAGCATAGGTCTCGGATCTGGTGGGCATGGTTTTTGGTGTTGCAGAGCATGGGATTGGGAGCCTGTCAGGGACCCAGGTGTGCTGAGAACGTCACGGTGTCACCAATGCGGGGGCAACATCGGATCAGCATCTCCTGGTGACAAGGGGAAGAGATCTGTGCATGCGCTCAACCGGCTTCTGGGGATGCGTTCATACGATCAATCGGATACCCCTTTGTCATCCTGAAGCTTGGCCATGACCAGGCAATTTGGTTCATCAATCAACAAGTGTTGGTGGATGACAGATCCAGCCCTTATGCTTTTTGGACCAACCCCTTCTTACTTGTTGTAATTAATAAAGGTGTGGCCTTTTTACACCAACTGTGGTCACTTTCCCTGCCACAGCAAATAAGTACCATTGAGTTTAGTAGAACAGTCTTAAGAGTGTGAAATACAACATATAAACTGACTCAAACCCTGAATGCTAACACTCTAAACCTGGAAACCACTTCCTTCCAGACAGCCCATGTAGAAGCTGCAACAATGGAGGCTGAATAACAATAACAGAACTGAAAATTAGAGAAGACAAGTCAGAAACTTCCCCAAATTTTGAATGTGGAATGGGATTATACCATGTGCTGTGGGGTTATAGCCATTTCCCTTGCTGTTCTGCATTATAAATGTAACAGAACTACAATTAGAACAAGAAAGAAAAATATTGATGAACATCTCAAACCTTTGACAGCAGCCACGAAGAAACGTGCTCTTGTGTAAGTGTAAGTAAGATGTGGACTTTGCTGGAAAGGACTGGAAAGAAACAGATTTTAGATCTAAGTTGTATTCCACCCCCCCTCCCTCAAAGAATTGTCTGTCTGACATCAAGGAGGGCAACATTAATAGAATCTGCACAATGTTTTGAATTATAATACAAAATGTGTTTCTGTTGAAAAGAAGGGGAGGGATCCTGAGGATTTTTAACTCTCTTAAATCCATAGGCTGATAAAGTTTATTTTTTGGACTACAACTCCCCAAAGCTCCTAGGCAGCATGTTTGGGGATTCTGAGAACTGCATTCCTAAAAGCAAATGTTTCCAGTCTCTGCTCTTAAATCTCATTGATTCGAATAGGATTTAAGCAACTTGACTGTGAGCAGGCTTGCAAATCCTGCAGGCAGCCATGAAGTGATCAAGCAATGATAGATCTGGACTGCAGTGACAGAGAACAGAACACAATTAATAGAACTTGGGTCCAATAAGGGCTGCCGATCTCATCCACAACCAAAATCAGCTACTGTCTGTATATTCAACAGGCTCTTTCTCTGTTTCTCAAATAGGCATAGTGTTGATATTTACTTGGACCAGTAACTGTGGACTGCATTCAGTGAAGCACAAAGCTGTATTTGTGTGTGTTTTCCTGTAAATTTCATGTGGGGGGGGGGGGGGGAAGGGGGAAGACAAGTAGCTTGAATAAAATAGGACTTCTTTTTCTGGCCCCTTATTTGTTTTTCCTGCATATGGCTCGTAGTATTTTGGCTCATTCCTTCTTGCAGAAGAGGAAAAACTGGGGGGAGTGGGGAGCAAGGGAAGGCAAGCTAAACATAGAAGCCAGAGGTCTGGGTAAGCAAATCAACAAGTCTCCATGGCTTATATTATTATTTTTCATATTATTTTATTTTTCACTGGCAGACAGATCAATGCATGCCTGACATGGGAATAATAATACAGTGGTACCTCGGGATACGAAATACCCAGGTTACGAAATTTTCGGGATACGAAAAAATCCCATAGGGAATCATTGTTCCGGGTTACGAATGTTTTTTCGGGTTACGAAAAAACTTTTGGTGCTTTTTTCGGCTTTTTCGCACGGAATCGCGGCTTTTCCCCATTAGCGCCTATGGCAATTCGGCTTACGAAGGCTTTTCGGGTTACGAAAGCGGCCGCGGAACGAATTAATTTCGTAACCCGAGGCACCACTGTAATTTGTTTTATTTATATACTGCTATTCCAAAGATCATAGCGGTGAACAGCAAGTAAGCTAATTAGCAAGTAAGCTAATAAATCCAACTGAATTCTAATTTATCTTTAAGTAAATGTATATGCACTTCACAGTTGGCCTCATATGGGCAGCCAGTTGGAAACAGGATGAGCCTCTTTTTAAAATGCATTGTAATCATCCCCTACATGATGCTTCCAAAAGTTTCTGTTTTAGACTATCAGATCCCCCAGTCAGTATGGCTGTTGGTCACATTGATTTTACAAGTGTAGTCTCCCTCTCATTACATAGATGTTCCTTTTTCATATATGTGAATCACATTATATCATAAACACTTTATGTATGTGTGTACGTATGCATCTCAGGAATGATGAAAAGCGAGTATTATCTGCAGTGTAGAATTTGTCTTTTGCTTCCAGATGTTAAATTCTCTGTCAAACAGCTCTCACTGTCTTAAGCTCTTGAGATACATCTTAAGGGGAAAATATCTTGATGGTTCTATCACATATGTAAAGAATTGCCTGGAACCCTGGGACCTCATTGTCTTATCTTCCTTAGATCTCTCCTATTACAATTGATGTGATATGAAGGCATTTTACTTGACTAAGGACTGCAACCACAGCTGGAATTCACCCCACACACACACACACACACACACACACACACACACACACACACTGTAGCCTTGACTCAGAAACCAGGGTCTGGATGTGATTAATATGCATACAGGGATCTTGAGACAAGCAACAAGAACAGGAAATCTAATCTGCCATTCTTTCTATATATAGCAAATGCCTTGAAGATAAGCACATAATGGCTTGTATAAATATATTTAAAATGTGTTGGGTAGGCACATATTTTCAATATGTTGTCATGATAAGAACCACATGTAGAACTTGACAAATGATGTGAAACTATGTCGAGGACTTGCCCGTTAAGTAAAAGTTATGCACTGTGTATGTGTGTGTAAATATTTAGCTGAAAGACTGGCCACATGAGAATGTCTTCGGAATGATCCTGGAGACAGGAAGCCACAAATTATAGCTCTGAAATTTACCATGCTTGTATGTCCACATAAATAAAATCAACTGGAAAGTCTGAAAGAAACAGAAAAAAGAATAGAAACGAGGAGGGCAGATCACAGAGAAAAATGATGTAAAAACAATTTTCTTGGCTCAGATCAGAGGACTTAAGCTTATTAAAACCTGGAAACACTATCTGGGCATAAACAATTTCTTCAGCTTTAGTCTAGAGTCTGAAAAGGTTTAGGGGCTGTTAACAAAACAACCCCTTTCCACATGAATATCCCCAACAATTTTAGGGAATATGCACAAGTACATTCTTTTCATTGTGTTACTCTGAATATCTGCAGTAGTAGTTCCCAGCAGTTTGGTGGCATTTGCCCCCAGCAGCCACAATCAGAATCACAATCACCAGAAGTGCTACCAGGAATCACTCAGTTTACTCATTATATATATTCAAAGGATGGTCCAGTTTGCAGCAGCACTCCATGAATTACAGGTAGCTACAATATAAACCATAATATTTATATATAATCTTTATATATAATTTTAATTGTAATTTTATTAAAAGTTTTAAAAATACAATAAGAATCACATAATTTAAAAAAAACAATAAAAGATGCAAAGAAAATTCAAAAAGGAGACAGAGGCCTGTTACAGACTGCCAAAATAAAGCTGCTTCGGGTCTCTTTGGAGGTATGCTGTTTAAATGATGCATGCATCCCAAGAATCGGGAAGCTGCACCAAAGCTGCACTCCAGTGTTTAAGAATGGAGTGTGGCTTTGGTGCGACCTCCGGACTCTTAGGACCCATGCATCATTTAAATAGCATACCTCCAAAGAGACCCGAAGCAGCTTTATTTTGGCCTGTCTGTAACAGGCCATAGAAAAAGAAAAAGTTGACTTCCAGTCTTTCTTACAGTGGTTATATATGCATTGTAATTATTCATACTTCACTCTCTAAAATTACACTTTTTCTGCCATCAATATTCTTCCTCATTATTAAACCCCAAAGTTACAAAGTCATTTTCTTATTTTTGTGCAATATTTCCACTTAAACCCCCCATTAATAATCAAACTATTACCTAATCAAATCAAACAACAAATCGATTTTTTAAAATTTATCAACTTCAATTCCTGCTCCAACATGAGTTGTGTTAAATTATTCTGTCTTACAACTTTAACAGTTTTATTGCCGTATTCATAGCTGATCATTTAAAAAAAAACAACACCATCATACACCAACAATACATCATTTTAAAGAGGTACAAGTCATTGTGTTTTGCATCACCATGTATGGATGTGAAAGCTGGACAGTGAAGAAAGCAGACAGAAAGAAAATCAACTCATTTGTGATTTGGTGCTGGAGAAGAGTCCTGAGGATACCATAGCCAGCCAAGAAGACAAACAAACGAGCCCCAGAACACATAAAACTCTTCCTGAAAGTCAAAATGACTAAATTAAGGCTATTTCACATTGTGATAAAGCATGATCCACTAGAAAACAGAATACTGCTGGGGAAGATGGAAACGATCACATACTAGGTGGATAGACTGAATCAAGGAGATCATGGCCCTGAGCTCTGAGCAGAGTAGTTCAGCACAGAGGGGCTTGGAAGTATCTTATTTACGGGGTCGTCATGAATCACTCTAAGGCAGCTAACCACAACACTTTTAAAATCTTGACATAGTACCTTTAACCATGTTTCCATTAGTTTAACTTTAATTAATTTCCATTAACTTCAGGCTAACCTGAAGAAGGAGAGCCCTCCCTCCAGTCCATCTGCCTTGGTCCAGGCCTGAGAGGGAGAGAGGAACCACTGGACCTAATCCCTTTCCCTCCACCATTCCCTTCTCCTTTTGTGTCATGTCTTTTAGATTGTAAGCCTGAAGGCAGGGAACTGTCTAATTAAAAATAATAATTGTAAGCCGCTCTGAGAGCCTTTAGGGCTGAAGGGCGGGGTATAAATACCATAATTAATTAATTAATTAATCAGTACACTGGTACCCCGGGATACGAAAGGACCGGGTTACGAATTTTTCGGGATACGAAATTCGCCGCTTGGAAAAAACTGATTCGGGTTACGAAAGATTTTTC
>NC_056522.1:83071283-83085213 GCF_019175285.1 Sceloporus undulatus
AAAAAAATAGCGGAACGAATTAATTTCGTAACCCGGGGTACCAGTGTATGTGTATTGTAACCAAAATTCTCATATTCCTGGTAGTACAACTGTATGGTATTTGTTGTTGCTCTTGTTGTTTGATTTGAAGTTATTGTATTTTTAAAATTTTAATAAAATAATGTCAACTCTAAGGTGAACCTATTGCATGGTTTTCTTGATAAGATTTATTCAGAGAGGATTTACCTTTGCCTTTCTCTGGGAGAGAGTTTGACTTGCCGAAAGTTACCCAGAAGATTTATACGGCCAAATGGGGATTTGAACTATAGTCTCCAGAGTTGTAGTCCAACTCTCGAACCACTACACCACACTGACTCCCTCTATGGGTTCCTACAGGGCACTATTCTGTATCCAGTGTGTTTAACATCTTAAACTCTTGGAAACAGAAATTAGGAGATCTGGGTCAAGGTGTCATCAGTATGTGGATGATATCAAGCATGTTCTGCACAAGCACTTGAATGAATATAAGACTTGAATGAGGATGAATTAATTGAAGCTGAATCGTGACCAAGATTTTCTACATACTCTTCAGCATTTCACAGATGAAAACTGGGACTCATGCAGCATTTTTATTGGTGGCACCCGCCCTCTGGAATGCTCCTCGCTGTTTGGTCCAAATGGCAGAGAGTGTATTTAGTTTTAGATGCTCGCTGAAAGCATACTTGTTCATGAAGGTCTTCTTTAGTTCAGTGCAACTTTGTTTTTAGATTGTCGCAGGTATGTTTTTAAATATTTAGTATTTTAAAAATCCCTTTGAAACTAGTCAGTGACATCACTAGGGTTGGGTTCACCCCAGTGCAATAACTCATGCTGTTACTCCTAGGCTCAGAGCCACCAGGCTAAAGGCCTTTTAGGAGTAGATTGAGACATTATGGAAGAGAAAGATTCTGCTTTACTTGCTGCCAATGGCTGGTAGATCTGGGAAGCTGGGAACAGACCTAGGTTATCTCAGTATGCTCAGCTTGTTTGGGCCCAAAGGGATCCAGACACCATTTAATGATGGGAGAGGCTTCCAGGAGTTTGTCTTGGCATGGTGACAGTGTCCTGGCTGCCTCCTTCCTGCCTTTGTGGAGTGGACCGGGTCCTTTCCAGAATCTTCAGTCTCCAGGAATCTCAGTCTACCCATGGAGAGGTATGGCAATACTCTTCACACTGGAAGATAGACAACCCTCTCTGAGATGTACCCCCCCACACACCCCATAAACATCCGAGAAACTAGTTATACTGTTTTTAGTATAGTATATTAAAAAAAACTAAAACAATTTTATAGTATAAAAATAGTATATTATAATATTATGAAAGTATAGTCTTGAATCCCATCTTGAGTTATAAATTCAATAAATAAATAAATAAAACATTATTTTTCATTTTAAGCTATACTGATTAGAAATTTACTTTATCAAAATACATATATGTGCTACAAATAACAATGGTTTTATGGTTTTTGTTGTTTTATCATTTCCCCCCTTTTAGCTAGTTTGTTGGCAAGAAACAAGAAACTTCATACACACATCCATTCATCCATGATGACTGATCATTAAAGGCCAAATTCTTGAAAATCATGTACTTGTTCCTCAGGGATTCATTTTGTTACCCATTTTACTTAACAAGCTAAGAGTCTGTCTAGAGGCTTTCACTGGGAGAGATCATCATGAAGCTTGCTGTCTGATCCTCCTTTGCAGGACAATTTTAGAAGCTGGCACAGGAAGAACTCATGCAATGCTTTTATCTATTGACTATGGTGCTCCTCAGGGTACTGTCCTATGCCATGTACACGTTAATAAAGTTTGTAACCACTAGGAAAGGTTGTGTGGCGTCACGAGGTTTGGTGATACCACTGTTCTATGATACCCAACTGTATCTCCCATTTCCCAGTAAATGCAAACAAGCTACTTGTGTTCTAAGTTGGTGTTCATGCTTGTGTGGTGTGTATGGATGGCTTGTGGATGATTCTACAAATTAACAGTTCCCTTGCAGTGATGTCTGAGACCAGTAATGTACACACTGGGCATATGGCAAACAGCAGTTGGAATGAACAGAGGTTGAAAGGGAATGGAGAGTTCCTAGCTGGAAATTTGATGCAGGATGGTGGGGGGTGGGGAGCTGGGGTGGGTGGGTTGGAAGCCTTGGCAGATTGCCAGCCTTGCTGTCTAGGGACCTTCTGCCTTCTGCTGTACCGTAGGATTTCATTTTGACTTCACTTATTCTCTGCTTGTACAGTTGTAAGCCAAATATTATGCAGATTTTATGAGTGTGCTCTCACAAAAAACAAATTAAGATTGTAGCACACTGTTCATTGAACATCTGTTGGGGGCATATGTTGTTGAATGACAATATATTTTTACTTGCTAAACATCTGAAGCTTCTGAAATAACATGAGCAAGATGGGGTCAGGCTTTTCTTGCGTTTTCGTCATTCACTACTTCTCTCTTCAGATGTGTTTCTTCTTATTGTTCTATTTGTGATGGGAATTATAGATGAGAAATTCCAGTTTTGCAGCCTGTAATGGCCATTAAGAACATTAATTGTATAGTTTTAAATTTTATAGCATTTAAACAAAGTTTCTTCTTCTTGTTGTTGTTGCATTACACTTTTCATAAGGAGAATGCTGAGTAAATTGGGTTATGCAATAATCCCCCCCCCCCCCCCGGCAAACACAATGATTGTCATAGATTAACTGAAAATTTCATCTTTGGAGTGGAACTAGATTTCTTTGTACATTGGTAGAAGACTGATACAGGTTTGGTAGTGATGGTGATATTGGGATGCATTTCCAGATTTGGTGTCATGAGAAGTGAATGATAAACAGAATGTAATTCTAACTTCATTTTCTCTGAACTAAGGCCCAGTACAGACCACTGCTTTGTGGTGGCTTAGGACCAAAATTAGGGCTCGGGCCATTTGGGGCGTGTGTACCTTCAGACGACACATGATGATGTGCCTAATGCGCTGCGTTCAAATGGCACGGCACACAAGAGACGTCACTCCAGGGTGCCAATGGCACCTTGGCAGTGGCACAGAAAGGAGCTGCATTTAGCAGCTCCTTTTTGGAGTGGACCATTGCCATGCCCATGCAATGACCCAGGGGAGAAAGGATCATTGTACAGCCCCTATGTTTCATTGGTTCAATACAAATTTATTGCAATTAAGTCTGTGTAGGCAGGAAAAATGAAATACACAAATACAGAATGGACGACATCTTTCTTAAAAGCAGTATATGCAAAAAGGATCTGGAGATTAATACACCGTAAGGTAAACAAGAGTCAAGAGTGTGATGCAGCAGCCAAAAAGTGAACACAATTTTGGGCTGCATCAAGAGTATAGTGACCAGATTGAGGGAAGTTGTAGGGCTACTCTATTCTACTTTAGTCAGATCTTACCTGAAATACTGTGTCCAGTTCTGGGCACAACAGTTTAGGGAGGATTTTGACAAGTTGGAACATGTTCAGAGAAGGCCTACCAAGATGATCAAAAGTTTCAAAACCAAGCCTTATGAGAATCAACTTAGGAAGCTGGGTATATTTAGCTTGGAGAAGAGAAGTCTGAGAAGTGACCTGATAGCTTTGTTTAAATATGTGAAGAGATGTCATGTAGCAAATGAAGCAAACTTGTTTTCTGCTGCTCCACAGATTAGAATATGAACCAATGGATTCAAATTACAATGGGACCTTGTTATCCACTGCGGTTTGGTTCCAGGATTCCCCATGAATAACAAAATCCGTGGATGCTCAAGTCCCATTAAATACAATGGCAGAGCAAAATGGTGTCCCATATATAAAATCAAGGTTTGCATTCAGGAATTAATACTTTTTTTGAATATTTTAAAGCCGTGGATGCTTGAATCTGTGTATAAAAATCCATGTATAAGGAGGGCTGACTGTACAAGAAAAGAGATTCCATTTAAACATTAGGAGGGACATCTTCACTTTATGAGCTAATCCACAATGGAATAGATTGCCATGGAGAATGGGGAACTCTTAATCTTTGGAGGTCTTTAAACAGACGTTGGATGGCCACCTTTCAGGAGTGCTTTGGTTGTATATTCCTGCATGGCAGAGGCTTGAACTAGATGCCTCTTATGGTCCCTTTCAATTATTGTTGTTGTTGTGTGCCTACAAGTTCTTTCCAGTTTATGGTGACCCTATCATGAGGTTTTCTTGACAAGAATTCTTCAGAAGGGGTTTGCCTTTGCCTTCTTCTGAGGCTGAGAGAGGTGACTTGCCAAGATCTTTCAGTGGGTTTCCAGGGCTGAGCAGGGAATCCAAACTCTGGTCTCTAGATTTATAGTCCAGTGCTGAAACCACTATACCATGCTGGCTCTCCCTTCCAGCTCTGAGATTCTGTAATCCTATAATTCTATGTTTAGGATTACATTCCTAGTCTTAAATAAATATATTTAGATTTGCAGCCTTGGCAACATTTTCTGCATTCCTTTTCTGCATCTCCTCTTCCATCTACTAAATGACAATAAATCAGACAACTAAATATTTGCAAAACTTTAACAGAACTAAAACTGGTTGCTTGTATTATTACAAGATAAGACCAGCCCTGCCTATCTTTTAATGCTTATCTATGACTAATACTTGAACAACACTCTCTTCTATTAAAATAAGTTTTAAGAACTTCAAATACCAGTGATCAGGGCCTTTTGAGTGACAGGTGGCAAGGACGTAGCCGGGGGGGGGGTTTGGGGGGTCTGGTTCCCCCCTTCAGGCCTGGGGGCATTTAAGCTCCTTCCTCCCCCCCTCCTCCTCACCATTAAAACCACGGAGCTCCGAGAGGGAAAGGGGGAAAGACAAAGCAAGCTCTTTCCCTTTCATTTCCATAGGAGTCAGTCTGGCTTCCACTCCTCCTCCTCCTCCTCCCCCCCTCCTCCCTTGTGTTTTTGCCAAAATAAAAGTATCTTCCAGGGAGGGAGGAAGTGAATCAAGGCACTTTAAAACTCCTCCGTCCCCTCCATCAAAAGCACAGAGGACTAGAGGGAAAAATTCACTGGGAGCAGGGAGGCTGAGAGAGAGAGAGGGAGGCAGAGAGAGAGAGGGAGGGAGGGAGGGAGGGAGGGAGGGAGGGAGGGAGGGAGGGCGGAAGAATGGGAGGGTGAGGAGGCTCTCCTCCCGGCCCTGGCAAAGCCAGGAGGAGCCCAAGTGCCGCCCCTAAACTTCTGTTGCGGGGCCTGAGGGAAGGGGCCAAAAAGCCCTGGAGGAGAGGGAGCGAGGGAGGGACAGGAAGCTGCATCAGGCTGCATCCACACTCAAGAAATAACCAGGTTTGGCAGCGATTTAACTCTTTTGTGGCTCTTGGCTATGGAATTCTGGGAGTTAGCATGTTCTGGGGTCCAGATATCAAGGCTTGGCCCTTTTCTGCTCCTTCCAGCCTTGTTTTTTTTCTCATTTTTAAAATAAAAATAAAATAAACTACACTTAGCTGGCCCCTTTTCAGCATATCAATGGGGATGCTTTGATGGAGAGTTCCTGCATGGCAGAATGGGGTTGGACTGGATGGCCATTCTTGGGGTCTCTTCCAACTCTAGGATTCTAGGATTAATTAATTAACCTAAGGACTCAATCGATCTTGGCCTCTCTGCCCTCCTGCCTTGGAAGCAAAGTCCATTGGAAGACCTCTGGGTTTTACTTTGCAAGGAGTTTTTATTTTCCTTATTTTTGCCTTTTTAAAGGAGTTTCTCCAAAATTCTGCCAGAGGATGAATTGGGGCTCTGGAGTCCTATGCCTCTGCTCCAGGCAATGCTAGACTGCAGGGCCCATCATCCAGCAGCACCACAGACTGCTGGGAACTGCAGTCTAATAAGGTGCACACTGCAGAAATAATCCAGTTCAACACCACTTTAATGCTATGGAAAATCCTGGGATTTGTAGTATGTTGTGGCACCAGAGCTCTCTGACAAAGAATGCTAAATATCTCACAAAACTACAATACCCAGATGTTGTTGTTGTTGTTATTTTCTTAAATCCCGCCTCTCCCAATATACAGACTCAAGGTGGTGATTTTCCATAGCATTAATCTATAGTATATCTTTCTACAATGTAGATGGACACCTCCATTATATAATTTGTTGAGGATGCTTTGACTGGGAGTTCCTGCATGGCAGAATGGGGTTGGACTGGATGGTCCTTCTAGGGGTCTCTTCTAACTATGATTCCATGATTCTGTAGCACTCTGAGCCTACTGTGATTTTAATAGTTTTTAAATGTATAACATTTTAAAGTTATAAAGTCTTATAATGCAAGCCATGCACTGATGGACTATTGCACAATAATTTTGTATTTATTGATTTTATACCCTGCCTTTCTCTCAAAATAGGATTCTCTTAAAGGGGTTTGTTTTTTATAAAAAGAAAGGAAGGTATAATGTCTTGGAATTTAAAATTATGACAGACAGATAGCTAGATAGATAGATAGATGAGTCTTGGAATTAAAAATTGTGTGCATGTGTGTTTGTAGAGTGTGTGTGTGTGTGTGTGTGTGTTGGAATTAAAAATCCCTCTTGGAAGTGGGAATGAAATGTTGTGTGGATGCAGCCTGGGTTCTTAGCTCAGCTCAGAAGTTGGAATGCAGTGTCTCAAAGCATGAGCAGAGTGTCTCTGAGCATGAACAGAGTGGCTGCCGCTCATTGCTTGAACAGCTGCGCTTTGCTTTATCGAGCTGAATTTATCTGATGTAAATGCCTTCAGAGGAAGGACTCAGTTTGCATCTGCACTGAAAAAAATAATCCAGTTTGATGCCACTTTAGCTGCCCTTGGCACCATATTGTGGAATGCTGGGACTTGTAGTTTGTTGTGGCACCTGACAGAGAAGGCCAAACAGCTTCTCAAAACTACAAATCCCAAGATTCCATAGCAGCATGGAGCCATAACGGAAGTTCAAGTGGTGCCATTCTAATGTAAACGCTCAACCCCCTTTTTGTGTCTGGGGGGGGGCCTCTTAGCCTCTCAAAATGGTGGCACTTAGTCTGGACCCCCCCTTCCCAAAATCCTGGCTACGTCCCTGCAGGTGGGAAAGTGTCTTGGGATCCTTTTGGCAATGGAACCCCCTTCTGCTTACCCCTCATCCCATCCCTTAACTCAAGACAAATTCCAGTTGTGCAGCCTTTAAGTGGAGATGGCTGCACAGTGTTTGTGTGTAGCAGGAACTTTAATATTTCAGACACTTGACCTTGTGGGTTCCTCTGCCTCACATATTCCTTACACTTCTCTAAGGTCAAATTCATCCCTGTTGTAAGTATCCCTCCAGTATATTGGATCCTTCAGGCAGATTACAACAGGGCTGGCAAGTATCTCATTTAAAGGCCTTTTAAAGCAGATATATCCACACTACATAGCAGCAAAGGGAAAAAATAAACTTCCCCAGGAAAGAGTTTCAGAATTGAGATACCCAGTCCCAACGAATGAGACCATCAGGTTTGTGGAATAACTATGAGGGCCTTATGTGACAACATCAGGAGGTAGGTGGGTTTATATAGGCAATCCTTCAGATATCCTGGTTCCACTATGTAAATGATTTTTAAATTTGTGACCAACATTTAGAATTGGGCACAGGAAAAAACAAAAAATAGTGAGGCTATTTAAATAAGAGGGTTAATATTTCCACTAAACAGTTCCTTTTTGAAGCAGTTTGGATCAATCAAAGTTTCTGGATGCTTTTCAAAGTTAGTTCAATGCAGATAACATTGCAATAGTTGAAATATGTTGTATTTTAATGTATTTGATAAAGGCAGATCTGCATTCTTTCAGTGGTGTAGCTGGCAGACTAACTTAAGCTTTAAAGAAACATTGGCCACAGTAGACATCGGAACAAACCCGTGCAGGAATAAGGGGCAGGTCTTGATGCTGATCAGCCTAAAATCTGTGTTTTAAATGAGAATGCTGGTGAGAGCTCTGATGTGACAACAAACTACATTTCCCAGAATTCCATAACATTGAGCCATAGCAGTTAAAGTGGTGTCAAACTGGATTATTTCTGCAGTGCGGATGCAGCCAAAATCTTTTTATGTTGACCTGATCTCACTTTCCCTTCTCATCTTCTTTCTAGAGGTAGATTTTTTGGCAGCATTAGCTTTGGCAATATGGAAAAGGAGGACAGGAGAAACATTGACTTTTGGTATTGGATTGCAGCAGTGTGTCTGAAGGAAACAAAGCCATAAGCAGAGTTTGAGCTGGGAAAAAGTAAGATTCAACTCTAGCTGATTCTCCTGTGTGAGCCTCCATACACTGGGCAAATTAAACAGCAGCTAGCTTCAAAACCCATTGCTAAACATGAACAGCAAAACAGAGAGAGACGTGGAGAGCTGATAAGCCTGCCTCACCAGCTACCCCCAACCTATTAAAAAAAAAAGCATAGATCTACAGGTTTGGCAGCTAAAATAGATATCATAAGAACAGTAGAAGCGAGTGAAAGAAAAAGTGATTCTTGGATGCATTTTGGAAGAATCCTTCAAGTGCTCACTGGAAGTTTCAAAATGTTTTTTGTTGACTTATGCAAGGCTTACCTGGTTGCTTCCTTTCACATGTGCATATTGTTTTATTTTGAAAAAGAAGTTTGTTTAAACATACTGAACTGTTCTTTTTTTGTTGTTGTTGTGTAGGTACTACTATATATACTCGACTATAGGTCGACCTTATGTCAAGGGCAGGTTTTGGAGTCAAAATTATGGATTTTGATCTGACCCATGGATAAGTCGAGGGTAAAACTTAGAGGCATGTAACAAAAGGACGAAGGTAAGGAAATGATGCCAAAGAACTTCTGTGCTGGTTCTGGTAGGCATAACTGTGCCGGTTCTGGCAAGCATAACTGTTTGTGTTTTTCCAGGCATTCAAAAAGGTCAGAAGTGATGTCATGGTGGACAGAGTAGAAGGGGTTGGTGATTCTTTTAGGTGCTCCTGGAATGGCCTAAGCTCTTGTCTTTCATCACTCTACTCAGAAAAGAGAGTGGTTTCTTTTTTTGACCCATCGATAAGATTTGGCCCAGTTTTTGGGGCCAATTTTTGGATTAAAATTTCTAGACTTATATATGAGTATATACAGTAATCCCTGTTGTTTCTATGTTGTTTCTGCCTCTGGTAGCAAATTTTCTTTTGAAGAATGAGTTAGTTGAGTATACCTGTAGTTAGAATTACCTTGGTAGAATAATACTAATTGTAAGGAATGCTGTTAAGCTGAAGTCCTGTGCCTGGTTACTTGTTGTAAATCTCCACAGAACACAGTGGAACATACCTCTGAATAAATGTGCACAAATGTACTTTGTGACTGATTCTTCACTGCTAGTAGAACTAGTGACTTTTGGTTCTACTTTAGATACCCTTGACCTCCTATAGCAAAACCAAACCAAAAGCCTTTATTACAATCAACAGACTATTAGGCAACACATAAGACTCTAAACTATCTAGACCATGAGCTGCCTTTTGCTGATGATGCTGCCCTCGTTGCCCATACAGAAGCAGCTCTGCAGCACCTAACATCTTGTTTTGCTACAGCTGCAGAGCTCTTTGGGCTGGAAGTCAGTCTGAAGAAAACGGAAGGAAGAACCCTACCATACCCACATCACTATAGGCAAATCTGTGCTTAGTTCTGTTCAGCAGTTCATCTACCCAGAAAGCATCATCTCCTCAGATGCCAAGACTGATAAGGAGATCGATCACAGATTAGCAAAGGCATATAGTGTATTCGGAAGGCTTCACATTAAGATACAGATTAAATAGTGAGGGAGTCAAGATACATCCTTGTCGCACACCCTTTTCAGCAGCATAGTATTCATAAGATTACCTTGAATACTACATCTCACATGTACCATGGTATTTCCATACAAATTCTGAATCAATCAAAATATAAACACCTATCTATAGAGGAAGCATGGAGTCCAACCCATAATTTCTCTCTTGATATGAGCTTGAAAGCTGATTTTAGATCTATAAATGAAACATACAGACTTTTATTATGAGAATTGGAATATTTCTCCACCAAGCCATTTAAAACTAGGCAATAATTGTAAGTTGATGTACCCTTTTTGAAACCAGCTAGTTCATGATATTTCCAATCTCCAACCACTCAGAGAGTCAGTTGTTTAGAAAACAAGCATACAGCTTGCCCATCACAGAAAGTAATTTTAAAGGGTGATAATTTGATGGATCATTCCTACCCCCTTTTGTATAAACAGGGACTATATTTGACTTTGACCAGCTGACAGGTAACTTGGCTGTCTGACTGGTATGGGTAAAGATAGTTGCAAATAAAGGTACCCACTATATAATCTTGGTTTTCAAAAGCTCAGCATGATGAATCTGAACCTGGAGCTTTACCAGATTTTAACTGGGTGATTAACTTCTTTATTTCATTTTGGGACATAGGAGGCCACTGGGGAGCATCTAGGAACTTCAAAGATGAAAAACTTAACTCTCCAGGAATCACAGAACTTTGCTTACCACTATATCTATACAATGTGGAGAAATACTTTCCCCATATCTGTGCAGGGATATTGCAAAGGGAAGAACCTGCAGGCTTACCTATCATGCCTGTAACTGTTGATCAAAACAACTTGGTGGAGTTTTTTTGTAAGGAAAAGTCTATTAAGGAATGCATTGTCTATATATAACTTCTATAACTATATAACTTTTTCTTTTTCTTTGCTACCAGCATCTTATATTCTCTTTTGACAGAATAATAAGATAGGGGCAGTGCATGGGGCTTAACTGCTTTCCCTATAAATTGGATACTATCTAGTACAACCTCCCCCCCCCCCCCCGCTTTATTATCCATATTTGTTTTTGTGATATCATCAAGATCAATCTTTCTGATATTTGTACAAACTCAGAGCCAAAGCTGAGTGCCAGGACAAGCTTTATTATCTCACTTAAAACTTGACACTTCACCACACCCACAGGTTTTACATTACTATGGCTAGTCATACAGTCTTATAAAGGCCCTTCCTGGGCAACTCTTCACTCCATGCAAAAGCTTATACTACAACATCTTTTACATTGTTAGTCTCAAAGGTGCTATAAGATCCCTTTGCATACTGATATTCCAGACTAACACAGCTATGTCTCTGAATTCTATCTCAGGCGGTTTACAGACCACCCCTTTGGGGCAGCCTGTTCCCGCCCCTTTCCCCACCGGATCAGGGCCTCAGCTGCCACAGCAGCAGCCTCTGAGGCCCCAATATGCCGCTTTCCAGGCCGCGGGGAAGCGGCAAAAGGCCGCTTCCCCGCGGCCTGGAAACGGGTCTCCTTGGGGCTTCATGCCCCAAGGACACCCAACAGTGGTGGGGACAAAAAGAAAGGGGCCACTTGGCCCAGCGACACAAAGCTGGAAGGAGCTCCGTTTCGGAGGGCGCCCCAGGTGCCCTCATGCAGCGCCAGGACATCACTTACGCTTCATTCCATTTGGAGGCAGTGTGGTCGTGACGTCCCAATGGCAGCGCCCATTTAGAATGGGCGCCGCCATTTTGTACGTACTAGGTACGTACTAGGGTTAGGGCGTCTGGAAAGGACGCCCTTTCCTAACCCTAGTATGTACCTAGTATGTACTTTGTGTGCGTCTGTAACGCGCCTCAGTTTCTATCAGGTGACTCTTCAAGACAAATGAAAATAAGCAGGGCAAGGGAAATGTTACCTGGGGGAAGATGTAAAATTTAAAAGGTGGAAAATATGAAAACATTTTCATGTTAATCTTGTCTTTGAAAAACAGGCTACCTCTTGGTTTTTTGGAACAGGTCTCTGGACCTTAAGAGCTCCTGTAACAATTAAACACCATAATTCCCTGCTAAATTACCCTCCAGCCATAATGCACTAGATAAAAGAAAGTGCATGCATTTGTATTTTAAGTCCTTCACAGCTGAAAAGGTAGTTAATAGTTAAAAACCTTATTGCAGGTTGGATGGGAAAAGACCTTCTGCTATATAACTCACACGTGCGATATATAGTCTTGTATAATACCTATATTCATATGGCTTTAAAATATGGATAGCATTTTCATTTAAGTCCCTCTGTCCATTCACTCAAAAGGTTGACTGTATTGGCAATGCTTTTGTATAGTTTTTACATCTGGAAACGTAATTGCTCTCAGATTACCAAACCTAGAATTTCATGGACCTTTTACACTACACAATTATAGCACTATGATTCCACTTTAACTGCATCTAGTGCAGTGATCCCCAAACTGTGCTCTTTAAGGGATTTTGGACTTCAACTCCCAGAATCCTCAAAGGAAGCAGGCCTTTATTGGCCTACAAACAACCTAAAATCTTAAACAATACTCATAACAGGATATATAACATGGATGATAAAACAGGCACAAGACCCTACCACAAACCCAGATGCCGACTCTGTCCCCACATATGTGCTGGATGCAATACTACTTCAACATTGCTCACAACATCAGAACTCCATTCACTTGATCTTCCTCCAATGTGATATCCTATTCCATCCTATTCCAGCAATGTCTTTCTGCACTCTGCATTGGACAAATAGGACAGTCTCTACGCAAGACACACATCTAGCATTAGAAATGGCAATACTCCAAAGCCAGTTGGAGAACATTTCACCCTTCCTGGACACATGCTAAGCAGTTTACAGGTTGTGGTTCTTGAACAAGGAAATGACAAAAGAAGAAAGAGAAACTGCTGAATTGAATTATATTCATAAATTCCAATCCATTAACAGAGGTATGAACAAGGAATATGGCACACTACATGTATTAATACAAGAGTACTCACTGCTGCACATATAACAACAGTAATCTTCTCAGAGAGAGTTTTGAACCCTGGCATACTGACTTTTGGTAAGCAGAGTTATTGCTTTCACACATCAAGACTAACTGACCACTATAAATATTTGAAAGACCTGGCTACCTTACGCGGCTGTTTGAAAATTTAGAGCAAGGGACATGATTTGCATCTTTCTGGATTTTTTACATGCTATCCCACTCCCATAACTATATAAATATGCTTTATACCTGAGGCCTTAATACTATTTGGTACTGCATCCATGGGTTTATAACCACAAAAGCTCAAGGAAAAATTAAAACCAGTTAATCTTTAAAATGTTGCCACATTTCTTTCCCCCTCCCTTTTCTTTTCTACTTTTTATGATGCAAGAGACTAACACTGCTACTTTTTTAACACTCCACTGATCTATTTATTGTCTTGACACAGTCCTTTTAACCAATCATAAATAACAGAGTTTTACTGTCCCATGGAACAGCTAAAAGCAAAGAAATAGATACTGCCACCTTGTGGAAATAAAGACAATTAAATGAATATTAAAGTAAACCAAGCCTGACTCTCCCTAGAAGCCAAAGATGACTAAACTCAACTGTCATACTTTGGACATATCATGAGAAGACATAAGAAAAGACATTACAGTGCACCCTTTATGTACGTGGGGGATCCTTTCTGGACTCCCCTGCATAAAGCAAATACCACCTATGCTCGTGCCCCATTTAAATGAATAGGGCTTGTGCACACGGTGGTGTGTGTGTGCCATGGGCGCACACCCCATTAGCCCCCACGGGATGCGCTGCCCCTTCTCCCTGTGTGGCTTTTAGCATATGATGAAAGCCGCATAAAGCGCGCCCTCATATGATGTGGGCGCACTGTAATTTGTGGCATGATAAAAAGAAAAGGAAGAGAGAGAGAGATGGATAGAAGCCATGGCCTTACATCTTCAAGCCCTGATCAGAACTGTTGATGATAGGGTGACTTGGACGTCTCTCATTCATGGGGTCGCCATACGTTGAAGTTGACTTGATGGCAGTTAACAACAACAACAATCATGTGGAAACTACAAAAAGAACAAATTTCTAATCACCATGTTAGATAGCCATCTTTAAATATCTGAAGGGCTGTTACATGGAAGAAGGGGTAAGAATGTTTTCTGTTGCTC
>NC_056522.1:83085223-83147144 GCF_019175285.1 Sceloporus undulatus
TAATAATAATAATAATAATAATAATAATAATAATAATAATAATAATAATAATTATTTCTATACCGCCCGGTGGCAAAGCCAATCTGGGCGGTGAACAACATAGAAATTTACAGAGTCTAGAGGATATGGGATGAACCAATGGATACAGTTTACAAGAAAGAAGATTCTACTAACTAATCTGAATCCATTGGTTGAGTCCATATCCTCTAGAACAACAGAAAACAATCTTGCCCCTTTCCCCACATAACAGACCTCCAGATATTTAAAGATGGCTATCAAACATAGCGATTGGATATCTGTTCTTTCTATGGTTTCTACATGATTGTTGTTGTTGTTGTTAATTGCCATCAAGTCAACCTATGTAAAATCAAAGTATGACATTAAGAAGAACCTCCTGACAATAACTGTTATGCAACAACCATTCTACTGGAAAGTGATGGACTGTCCTTCACTAGGGGTTTTTAAACATCATTTAGCGGTCCACCTCTCTGGCTTTAGTGATAGATTCCTGCATTGGGAAGGGGTTGGAATAGCTAGAACCTTTTAGTTATATGGCAATTATCACACAGAGCCTTACTGTCCCCGAAACGTGGCTAAATTGTCCGTAAAGCATGCAGGTGTGATAGCCAATCGTGCTTTCAGTCCACTTCTCTCTTGCTACATTAAATTTTGTAAATCAGAGAACCCTTTGGTCTTTTATTCTGTAAGTTTTCATCTAGCAGATCTCACACAACACTCATGATGCTTAGTTGATTATGTGACCATCCACACACCTCCCTCCCTCCCTTCTGCATTCATTAATTCTAAATATTTATGGTATATACTCCTAAAATTGGATTATAGGGATTAAAGTTTGGTTTCCATTGATCTCCTGAACGCTTTGATGATGGGAGAGGAGCGGGACATCTCAATGATGATTAAATCATGGGAGGCAAGTGCGATTGGCTATCACACATGCACGTTTTACAGATGATTTAGCCATGTTTCAGCGATGGTAAGGCTCCATGTGATCATTGCCTATAATTCTATATTCTATCATCACCCCACTCCACACAGCAACTCATGATTAGATGCTTGCATCAGGAGATCTATGGAAACCAAACTTTAATCCCTATAACCCATTTTTAGGGATATATACTGTAAATATTTAGAATTAATGAATGCAGAAGGAAGGAAGGAAGGAAGGTGGGTGGGTGGGTGAATGGTCACATAATCAACTAAGCATCATAAGTGTTGTGTGAGATCTGCTAGATGAAAACTTACACAATAAAGGACCAAAGGGTTCTCTGTTCTCCAAAATTTAATATAGCAAGAGAAAAGTGGACTGAAATTTTAAAAATGTAGTTGTATTGCATTTTGAATAAATGTTGCAACTCCGGGAATTTTTAATTATGTGTCCATATTTGGTTCGAGTACCTTCATAGAATTTCAGATAAATGGGTGTCATGGGGTGACTGACCAGCAGAGAAGAAATTGTCAGATGTATTAGGATGCCCCCTGCTGGCAATGCCTCAAAGAGAAATGAACCTATCATGTAGTTTTACCTCTCAGAAATAAAAAACTGATCACAAAACAGTGACTAATATTGTAAATCTATTTTTTTCTGGACCGAATGTTAAAAATTGAACGTGCTCAGAATCCAATAAATTGTACCCTGAACTATTTCTGAATATCTGATGTAGTGGTCACAACATTATTATTGTTGCTGTTGTTGTTGTTAAGGGATGTGGTGGCTCAAGTGGTTAACACTGTTGATTGCAAGATCGGCAGTTGGCAGTTTGAGGCCTGGGTGCCGCATGATGGGGTGAGCAGTTTGGAAGCATGCAAATGTAAGTAGATAAATAGGTACCATTCCAGTGGGAAGGTAAACAGCGTTCTGTGCAATCATGCTGGCCACATAATCAGAGTAGTCTCTGACAATGCTGGCACTTTGGCTTAGTAATGGGGAAGAGCACCCCCCCCATGGTTGGACACAACTTGACAATCTTGTCAACGGAGAATACCTTTATCATTACCTTTGCTGTTGTTACTGGTTTTAACTTCTGCGCTAAGGCTTGCATCCTGAAAGACTGGACTTTTGAACCCTAAATTTCAGGGATGGCTATGGGAACCATGGGGGCCAGAGAATGTAGCCATGGGGCTGCAAAATTAGTCTGTGGTCTTGCTTTTCCCACTCTTTATATAAGATGCTTCATATTTCCTAATTGTGATCTGAATTATTTAAAATTACGTTTTTAATCCAGAATTTATTTTTAATGTTTGAATTTGTTCTAATTCTGTTTTATTAATCTGGTTGTATTATTAATCTGGATCCATTTTTTGACGCACACACATACACTAACCTTTAAAATAGCCAGCCATTGCCCAGAACCTGACAGGCTGTGCTATTGCCATTTTGTTGTAATTTCTGGCACCCCCACCCCTTTTAGGTCTTCCAATAAAGAGGTGACTATGAAAAGCTGGCAAGGTGTGTGTGTGTGTGTGTGTACTAAGATTCCTCCTAAACACAGACAAATGATTCTGATTCTACTGTCCCCATTGGAGATATGAGATGGGAAGGCTTCTACAGACCACTCTGGGGGTGAAAAGAATTGAATTTAGGAAGAGGTAGGGGATGGAGCTGAAATGGAATGTATGCCCCAGGGATAGAGTTGCCAGTTCAGGATCATCCCAGGCCCTGAGATTTCTAGGCCAAAACCTGCGACCTAAAGGACCACCCTTAGTGATGTCATTAAGCATTAGGCATGAAAGTACAAAACATAGGTGTGATCCAGACCAGCGCTTTGTACCGGCCTGGCCACGTACTAGGATTGCACAGGGGTGGAGCAAACGCATGCCCCGCAACCCTATTACGTGGTGGCAGCGTAATCATGGCAGCCTCCCATCCACGTGGGCGTCCAAATGGGATAGCATATGTGTGATTTCTCTGCACAGCCCCAGAGCGCTTATGGCGGCCTGGCTGTGGCACAAGAAAGAGATCCAAAATTGAGCTCCTTTTGGGCGTGTGCATCATTCCCACAGCAACGAAATAGCTGCGGGAACGATGCCTGGGAGAAAGGAGCCAGATGGCTCTGACTCCCAGGGTGTCCAGGGGCATGAAACCGAAAGGACACAATTTTTCCGTGGTGCGGAAAAACTCTGGATTGGGGCTGCAGGGCTGCAGGTGAGGCTGCCCTGCCCCCAACCCAGAGCAAAAAGGGGCGCCACAGACCTGCTCTGTACCGCGCCATAGTTTCTTACAGCCTGTCATTCAAACTCTCACACAGAACATATTTTTCCATTTGGAAATTAAGACAAAAAACTTAGCTAAGACTTGGGGAGATTGTAAAATGGGGGGATTGCTTCTTCTCACCTACTTAGGTAGACAGGATAAAGAGCATTTAATCAAGTCTACTTGCTTCTAGGCAGAAGGTGGATGCAGAGCAGAATGGAAGGTGAGCCCTGGCACTAAAACAGTTGGAACGAAGGAGGAAGCTTAGTAACTAAATACACAGATTCTTTGGCATGTCCTTGCAAGTTGCAGCAACAAATCAACTGAGCTTTGCAAATTTGTAGCATGCTGCAGGAAGTAGTGTCACTGGTGTGTGTGTGTGGGGGGGATGTGGGCTGCACCGGGTGACACCCCAGGAGGGGAGTGACAACCAGTCAGCCTGCCCACTATCCCCCACACTCCTTCCCTGTCTGTGTGTTCTGCCCTCTGCACACAATGCTCTGTCCTCCTGTGCACGCTGCCCCATGCCCCATGTGTGTATTGCTTTGTCCCCCGTGCCTGCTCCACCCACTGCATGCTCTTCTCCAGGGACCAGACCAGTGCAGGCAGAGGGGGAATGGAGTGGCACGCATAGGGGGCAGCACAGGGAGAGGGACCACGCACCATCCCCAAAGATCTGCCAACCAGAAGTCCCACCCCAGACATCCCACCCACCAGAAGTCCCATGGCTCCACCCCTGCACTGGGTGACACCAGGTGCGGGAACACCACTGGCTGCAGGTCTGACAGCTAAGCTGGAGATCTGCACACATGACTCTTTCTCCTTGCCCAGAGGTAACAAGCCAGCAAAGGTGGAGAATTTGTACTCTTGCCTCCCTCCTGGAGATGACCAACAAAAACTGGCGACTCAGGGCTTGGCCCTGATATCTGGCAACCCTACTCAGTAGCTAGTACTTCTCTCAACATCCAGCCATTTCCCCAAAGCCTATCTCAATGAAAAGGTCTTTGTCTGCCAATGGAAGGACAACAGGAAGGGACCAACCTAATGCCATATTGAAAGCTCTGCCATGTATTCCGAACAGATGTGCCTCTGAGATGGAAGGGCAAAAGCAGAGCCTCTCTAGAAGGGAGATTTTCACATGGGTAAAAGTGATGGTTGCATAATGGGATGCTCCCGTCACTATTGTGCAATTTCACGAAGATTATCAGATGACATTGTGATAATCGCCTCATTATCCCATCAATAAAGAGGAATTCTCCCATTGCTTTTTATGCATGGGACTTTCCCAGGAATACAAAGTGACACCAGAATTCCTCTTTATTCATGGGATAATTATGCGATTATAGCAATGTCATCTGATAATCTTCGTGCAATTGTGTGATAGAGGCAAGAGCATCCTGCTATACTCCTGTCACTTTTGCCTGTGTGAAAATCTCCATGGTCTCAAAGCCCATATAAACTCAGAGACGCATGTTATGTTTATCTCTAGATCCACAACATTGTCAGGATCGGAGGACCCAGATCCCAATAACCAAGACAGCATTGTAGTGTAGTAGAAACTAGAGATTTATTCTGGATATCAAGACAGAAAGTTCCCTGTCCTGGGTTCAGTGTCAGAACTGAAAAAGTACCCCCTTTGACCATCACAAATACATTCCCATCCTCCAGCCCCTTTCCAAACCTGATCACTCCCCTTTGATCCTTCATGTTTCCCTCTTTGCCCTCCTGTGTTATCATTTCATCTCCCTTCAGAAAGAAGATCATCCCTGTTTCAAAGTGCAGATCCATGGCAGGAAGATTGGGGTCATAAAACTACAACTCTTTTCCACCACTGACCATCTGTCCCTCCCATTTGTTTCCCAGGCTTGGATTTAACATAATTGAGCATTTAACCACCATATCACCATGCCCTCATATCTACATCCCCTAATATCATATCATCATGCCAACATGATAGAATCATTCATATGGATTCTGACAAACATAGCCTGAGTTCTTAGTCCAGCAATGTTCATTTTGCCCAGTGCTGTCAAGTCTGACTGGACTTTCCAAGGCAGGGTTGGGAAAAGCATGGTTTCCAAGCTGCATATAGCTCTTCAGCCATTTGTGGACCCACCTACAGACCCTCAGTTTCCCTGGAATATCTCCAAACTACTAGACCCCATTTTCTGTGTTTTTTCTGTCTGAAAATTTCTCTAGATTCATTAAAACTGCATAAAAATATGGCAGTTGGCTTATCCTCAAAACTCCTGAAGAAAATTGATCTAAACAGGAATTGGAAGGGGGGTGATGCCACTTCTAGTTTGTCTGTAACGTGTTGGTATTTATTTATTTAAATATTTATTTCCCACCAAACAGTTGGTTCTCCATATCTGCAGACTTGCCACCCATGGATTTAAGTATCTGTGAATGGCAAGCCGGGGGGGGGGGGGCAGCAGAGGAGGAGGAGGAGGAGGAGGAAAGAAAAGATGGGAGGAGGTGGAAGGAAGAAGCTGCAAAAGAGGAGGAAGAGGAAGGAATAGGAAGAAGGAAGAAGGAAGGAAGAGGCTGGAGTAGGAAAAAATAAGCCATGGAGGAGGAGGAGGAAGGAGTGGGAGGAAGAGAAAGAAGGAGACAGCAGGAGGAAGGAAGAAAACAGCTGTGGAGAAGGAAGAGGTGGGAAGATGTGAGAGGAAGCCATGGAGGAGGAAGAAGAAGGCGCAGGAGCGGGAGGAAGCAGTGTCAGCACCTCGAACAGCAGAGGTCCCTTGCCACCAGCCTCCTGTCACCTCAGGTGAAAGCAGGGAGGGAGGGAGGATGCATCAGGTGAAGTCCCATTGTCCCCAATGATGGCACGACTGCGTGGCTATGCCACCATTAAGGACAATGGGAAATGATCACCCATGGATTTTGGTATCCATGGGGGGGGGGGGGGCGGCAGAATGGATCCCCGCAGATAGGGTTGCCATGTCCCACCCCCGGTGGGACAATCTCGCTTTTCTACCAGGCGGGGGCGCCCCGTCCCGGTTTCTTCCTAGATCCGGGATTGCCCCGGGTCCACTGTTGCCGCTGGCGCCGGCGGCTTCGCTGGCTGTGCGCGGCCTTTGTGCTGTGCTGTATGCACTGTGCACAGCGCACTGCCGCTGAGGCTTTTGCGCCCGCTGGCAGCTTCCTGTTGCCCTGCGTGTGCCTAAATAGGAGGAGTTTCTCCTCCTGGGGCTGGCTGGCCAATGGCTGCTGGCAGGGGGTGGGCTGTTGGGGCTCCAGTCTGCCCCCATTGGCCAGCCAGCCTCAAGAGGAGGAGCTCCTCCTCTGGTCCCCATGTGGGCCGGCTCAGGGCCGGCGAGGCAGCAGTGACCAGCGGAGGAGGAGGAGGAGGAAGAGTCGGAGGAAGGAGGAGGAGGAAGGAGGAAGAAGAAGAGTAGCAGGAGGAGGAAGAGGAGGAGGAAGAAAAAGTTTTAGTTGTTTTATAAAAGAGTAGCAGGAGGAGGAAGAGGAAGAGGGAGGAAGAATAGCAGGAGGAGGAAGAGGGAGGAAGAGTAGTAGTAGTAGTAATAATAATAATAATAATAATAATAATACTAATATATAAGGAGAGATGTTCCTTTAAGTATTGAGCTCCCAGGTTATTCAGGCCTTTAAATATCATCACAAGCATCTTGAAATCTGACAGGAAGCATATTGGCAGTTAGTGCAATTCTTTTAACACTGGCATTATATTATGTCTACATGGTATTTCGGTCAGCAATAGAGCTGCTTTGTTTCACACTAGCTGCAGCTTTCACCCTCAAGGACAGGCCCACATAGAGCACATTACAGTAGTCTAATCTGTAAATCTAACACAGTAAGCATGACCTACTGTGGCTATGTTATCTCTGTCCAGATGTTGGCCACTGAGGGTAAATAGGATGAAAATTGGATTCTTCCCAGTTGTCTATTCCTGGTCTAACATCTCACATAGAAGTCTTTCCTGGCATCTGCTTCCTGATCTGTTAATGGAAAATGTAGCAGGAGCTGGGGAAAATTAGACTGGGTTCTCCTGGCACATCTGTGTCTGTTTTGCAGGCCAATTGCTTGCAATCCTGACTTGCTTAAAAGTCACAACAACACAGTCTTACTTCCCAAATCAAGCTACTGTAAAGAAGAAGGGCAGGGAGAAAATCATTCATGGATTTTAGTGAAGAAGGACACTAAGCACAGTTCTCATTTCTGAGCACAGGTTCCCAGGTTTACTTCCTGTTTCCTGAAAAAAAATTATATCCTGGGCTTTAAACTGCCCAGATGAATCCAAAACCATGGTGAATGCCCTCTCCTTGCCCCTTAGGGGCATGATTTTTTTTAAGGGGGGGATTAAAAAACAAACGATCATTACCTCCAATGGCCCTAGTGGCTATAGTGGGGATGGTATGCTCCCTGAGATTCCATGACAGGTTCACCCACGGTTTTCATACTCTTTCTCTTGTCTATGCCATGTCAGTTCCACTATTGGCTCCTGATATGGAACTCCAAGATTTAAATAAAAAACCAAATCAAACAAAAAAACCAACTCATCAGAATGAAAACAATAAAATCTGATCATTAGCCTCCAAAAATCTGACCACTTTAGTCTTAATTTCACGCTAGAAAACAAAACAACTTTCCAGCTGATGCTGAGAAAGCTCTGTAGCCTTAAAACCGCATTCAGGTTGGAAAAAGGGTTTGCCTTGTTTTACACACAGATAATGTTTTTTTTTTAAAAGCTGGTGGGTGGATTTGACTTAAGTATCCATTAGAATAGTGGGTGGGGATGACTGGCTTTGAGGGGGTGTAAGGTCAGTGGGGTAATCAAATGGCTTGCTCTTAGCTCTCTGAATCATTACATTCACTGAAAATGAACTCCTGAGTGTTATGGACCTGTTGAGTCATCCATCAAATTCACTGTATGTGGGTAGGAAACTGGAACAGAAACTAGGTGGACCTCTAGTTAAGGGTTGTCTTTATGATAATTTTTCTCTTTTGGGATTTGTTAACTATTAAAAAGATAAGAGCCCTATTCTGTGTTCACTCTGGCAACCATAGCCCTAGCCTCTAAAATATGGGGAATGTATTCTCAAGTGCTAAGCATTGTTGCTTTTCTAACAAGACTATTAATGTTCTATTATATTCTTCTCACTATAAGCCTAATGATAGAGTACCCTATGAAATTCATATTCAACAGGTGACTTGAAGGCACATGCACAGAGGTATAATCAAGCAGTTAAGAAGTTCCCCTGAGTTTTTCATATTAACTATTTGGTAGAGAAACAGAGAAGTTACAGTGCTTTCTTGTTTTAAAAAAGATACACAAAATATGTCATTGCGACCACTCCTCAAATTATCTTCATTATCCATTAACAACAAACAATAAATCAAAGACACCAGCATCTGCTATTTCAATTTGTCATTGTGGGAACTTTTTCATTTTTTAAAAGCCAGAAGTAGTCAAACAATTCTCCACCTGAAAGAAAGTGGCATTTAAACTGAAAGCACTGAAATGGTGGGTGCTATGTATGTATTCGTAATATTTCAAAAGCCAAACATTCCAATTGTCATGACAGGAATACGATATATAAATAATAATAAATATAAAAGTGGCCAGTAGTTCACCCATGTGGTGAATTAAGATACAAACTGTTTAGATCATAACCGCCTTAATGGTACACCAGCAACACAAAGAAGGCAAGTATGAACTTTCTGCAAGAGGTATTCAGCCCTTTTATTACATTATATTGCAGGTAAGGCATCACACTTCTTACACAAAATTAGAGTGTCTTTACTGATATACCTTCTGTGGAGTAAACACACAAGTATTCATGAGAGATAATATACCTGGGTATTGTCATATACATAGCAGCATCTTTTATATATCTATAAACATCCTTAATGATCATCCATTGTTCATAATGGGCACATATCTATTTAGGTAAAAATTACATCTACATTCTTACCAGCATTGCCTGGGTCTTTATCAACTATGAACAAGCTGTATAATTGTGAGCTTTGTAACCTTTTTATGTGAGATGCTTGGCCGGGCTATGACCTGTCCTTTCTGGGCTAGTCTTATATCCTTCCCAACTTGCTCCATCAACTTAGAAATCTTTACTTGCCTTCATTGTAATATGAAGTTGTAGTCTTGCCAGTTCTACCAGAAAGTTAGAGGACCACACTGGGACAGGAAGATATTGCAAATGAATGACTCACTATGCAGATGAGGTTTAGCTTCTGGGACTATAGTCTTAACTTTTAAAGGACTACTGGCTACTGATGGGCTCTAACTCATGAAGACCGAGAAAACTCTTTGGCAAAAGCATGGGGGATCTGATTGAGAAGGCTTTAAACTAAAACGTGTGAGAAGGTGGAGATAACAGCTCAAACATCAGCCCAAAGGCAAGCTCTAACACAAGGATGTGATTTCTAGAGGAGAAAGATGGGAGCCACAATAAAACTCACAGTAAAATAAAAGAAGTGAACAAATAAGGCTTTAGATGTAGAGTCTGGGAAACATATGAGATGAGTTTGAAGTCCTAGTGGAGGAAGGTAAATATGACTTTGTAGGTATAACAGAGACTTGGTGGAATGACTCCCGTGACTGGAATATAACAATTGAAATACATAATCTGATAAAAAATAGATACAGAAGAAAAGATTGGGGAGTAGCATTATATGTGAAAGACAAGTACAATAACATCTAAAACCCCACAAACAGTGATGTCTTTCTTTGACCAACCAAAATGCACAATATACATGATGCAAGCTTTCAAAGCTCCACTGACTTCTTCATCAGGCAAAGGTGTTAAAAATTATACAGGAGAGAAAAAATTAAACATATGACAATGTTAGTCAGGGGCCTGCATTTTGTCAATATGTTGTTGCATTATTCTGTGTTGAGATGGTCTGGAGGGATATCTTTTCAGGCAGCTGCCCTCCCCCAGCCATGTGGCACTGGAAAATGCACAGATGTAGGATGGGTGAGCAATACTGCATGTGAAAAGGACCTTGGGATTATTGTTGAGTATAAGCCAGCTGTGTGATACTGCAGCAAAGAAGGCAAATGCTATTTTAGCCTGCGTTAATAGAAGAACAGTTTCCAAACTGAGGGGAATAGTAGTCCCACTATACAGTGGTGCCTCGGGTTACGAAATTAATTCGTTCCGCCATTCCTTTCGTAACCCGAAAATTTCGTAACCCGAAAAGGCTTTCCGTTAGCACTGGAAAGCCTATAGCTGCACTTTGCAGCATTTGAATTTCGCGCCGAAATGAATTTCGTAACCCGAAAAATATTTCGTAACCCGAAACAGTTTTTGCCAATCCAACTTTTTCGTATCCCGGAAATTTCGTAACCCGATCATTTCGTATCCCGAGGCACCACTGTATTTTGCTCTGGTCAGGCTTCATCTGGAGTACTGTGTTTAGTTCTGGGCACCTCATTTTAAGAAGGATATAGACAAGTTGAAGTGGGTTCAGAGAAGGGCAACAAGAGGAAAGGTTGAAGGAGTTGGGGATATTGAGCTTGCTCAAGTGAAGACTGAGGGATGACATGACTGCACTCTCTAAATACCTCAAGGACTGTCACACAGAAGAGGTTGTAGGTTTGTTCTCTGCTGCCCCAGAGGGTTTGGTCAGGTGTAATGGTTTAAAGTTACAGGAGGGTAGATTTCAATTGAACGTTAGAAGACACTATTTGACAATAAGGGCGGCTGAACAATGGAACCAAATATCTCGAGAGGTGATGGGATCTCCATCTCTGAATGTCTTCAAAAAGAAGCTGGACAACTGCAGAAAAGTCCAAGTATTCAATCTGTTCCTTGGTTGTGTGGTTTGATCGTTTGCTTGCCTCTGTAAAATCTTGATGGAGTAAAATATTTCTTTTCAAGTAGTTCAGAGACTGAAAAAAATGGTTTTAAGGGCCTAAATCCAGTTGGTAGTCCCAAATACATTAGCCCCACCAAATCAATGGAAAGTTGTTATATCAACAGTTTTGTTAAATTTCACTTCTTAGTGGATCCACTCTACATGACAGTTGCAGCTGGATTCATGATTTGGACTCCGGCTTCCAGAATACCACAGCTATGGTATTCTAGCAGTGGTAGCCCAAAACATAACTCTTCCAAACATTGAATTGGACAGATTATGAAGTTTGTTGGTTGGTATGGTTTTGGGTGGTTGTTATGCCAACCAGCTTACTTGCTCTTGTTTGCCTACTCATGATTTTTTTCCCCATCAGTTTCCTCTTGGGTAATCTTTCATTGCTGCTAATTTGAGTAAGAAGAGTTTCCTGTCTCATTTGAGAAGGTAAAGAAAGTGGCAGCATTGGAGGGTTTTCGTGAATTCCCAGCTCCGGGGTATGTGCACTATGCTCTTTTTCAAGCGCACAAATGCTATTCTGTTTATTATCACGTGAATATAGCTAGCTGGAGGTTACAATGGGAGTTATTAATACTAGGTTCTACATTGCTCAGTTTTGTTTTTGGTTTTCAAAGAACGGTACCATTTCCCTTTTCCCTTTGGTTAGGTATCATGGACGTCTGGCTGAAGGGCAGGCCAGACAATATTAAGTTCTTTTAATGCCTGTGTATGTCAAAGAAGAAAGATTTACTGCTGAATTTTATACACGTTTAAACAAAAGTAAGCCCCACTATTTTAAATGGGGCTTATTCTTAGCTAATAGTGTCCTGGACTGTAGCTCTAAGCACATATGTTAAAATCAAGGAGATAGACAAGTGTTTAATATTAGGTGAAGTGTGCCCGTTGTGTTCTCGCCATTGTTCTTCTATTCTGGGATCTATCCACCAGTTATCTATGAAGTAGAAATGACACTGTGAAACTCCAGAATATTGAACTGGACAGATATGTATGTTATAGTGTCTGTTTGAATAGATGATGAGGAATCTGAATGAGAGTTGAGATTAAAGGTTTGCCAGTGGGTGTAGTCTTTTAACACTTTCACCTACTTTTCTATCTGTGTGATTTGCTTTTTAAAGCTGGTACTGAATTATGGATTCTGTGTTTACATGAGTGATTTTATTGTGTTACCCCAAGGCTGACCACTTAACATTGCCATAGTTGCATTTGCTTTCTGTGTGTGTTTTGTGTTTCCCACTTCACTTAGTAATGAAAAGGCCTAAGAGTACTGGGTATCATTTTCTATTGGTAAAAGAACATGGGAAACGGTTAGCATTATTTAGATCTATTGCTATTTAGAAGTGTACAAAAAGACAATTTTTAGAAGCAAGCTTGATTCCTTCAACAGACCCCTCTAGCCATGTTTTTCTTTCCTTTGCCTCTACCATGGCCTTCGCCCTCCATTCCAGCTAACTCCGTCTTAGACATTTCCATCACTACCTGTTTCTTAGTCTGTCTAAGAAGCTTATCACCTGGCTTAATAAATCGATTTACCTCTACATATCTTAAATCTTAATTTGGGTGGCATCCTGATATTATTGCAAGGTTTTTGCTGCCTGAATACAGCCCGGGTCCATCCCCACTTCCAGGAGCATTCCTCCCAACTCATTTTGGATCTGGGAGTTTTCTGATTTAAGAAAATGGCTGCTGGAGTGCTCTTGGATGCGCGGATGGAACCAGGCTGTATTTGGGCGACAAATTAGGTGGCAAAAACCTTGTGATAATATCAGGATCCCACCCAAATTAAGATTTAAGATAGGTAGAGGTAAATTGATTTATTAAGTCATGGGATAAGCTCCTTATTCTTATTCAAAGTGCAGACTGCTTATTCTATTGTTTTTACGCCTCCTCACTTCAGCTGGAGGTGTCTCATCTTTCATAAGGTTGGGAGAGCAAGAGATCAAGAGGCCAACTCCTAACCATGTTTCCATTGTTGTCATATCTGCAGACCATCCTAGAATACAACCCAGGAAATTATCTCAGTAAGGACTGATCGGGCAGTAGCCATAATATTTGCTTGCCACTCCTACAGACTTTTTTTTAAAGCGTGATCATAAATTTAGGATGTTGCTTCCCCCTGGGTCATTTTGTGCCCCCAGGGAAAAATATTTTTGTTCCAAAATGTCCCAAAATGACCTCTTGAAGGTGTAGAGAGTATTTCCATGTGTTTGGTGTGCCCACTACTTCCTGGGGTCAAAGCGCAACTTTGCAAAATTGTGCAAATCCCCCCTCCCATTGCTCCATAGGGACCCAGAAAGGTTCCAAAACATGTCCCCATGACCCATAGAGGATGTTTGGGGACTGTTTTTTGTCGGGGAAGGTACAGCCCTCCAAAATGTCCTGGAGGACTTATGCAGTCCTCTAGTCTCCCATAGTTGCTCATCTTTGCTCTATACCTATATGTCATGGGCATTTTATTCCTCCTGATGGGAGCGAACTGCTCTACTATGGCTGGTAACTATCTCTGATAATTTAGACAAGTGTGTCAGTTGAGCACATTACAGTATGTAATAATCTTTTGTTGTGGCACTGGTTTGTGAAATGAACAGGAAGCAGCTGGCGAACATTTCTTGAGGGAATAAGATTTCTTTGTCTACTTCCTGTATAAAGTTATTATTCCTGTTTTGTCTTCTAGTATCTGAGTTGATCTATTCTCCCATCCTCCTTTATTTCCAGTTAATCAGTGTATAATGTGAGAAGTGTCTCTCACTTTGATTCATAAAAACCATTCACAGAATCATTGACGTATTACAGATGCGCCAAAGGGGCGTGGTAGGGTTAGGAAGGGGAGTGGTAGGGTTGAGACTTCCTGACGCCCCTCAACCCTAGTACGGACCGAGTCCGTACAAAATGGCAGCACCCGTCCACACGGGGGCCACCATTTTGACGTCGTGGACGCATAGTGCCCGGACATTGCACAGCGGAAGTGACTCCGCGAGTGCATGACTAGCGCCTCGCGGCGCCACTTCCGGGGCCCAGAAAGAAGCGCCATTTCAGCGCTTCTTTCTGGCTGCACCCGGGAACCACGCAGTTTGACGCTGCAGTTCCCAGATGCAGCAACCGGCGGCGGTGGCAGACCACCCGTTTTGGGTGGTCTGTAACGCGCCATAAACTTGTAGAGCTCAACAGGATTGCATGGGTCAAATAATTCCTGCCAGTGCAAGAATCTACAGTTAAGGCACCCATGACTGGGGATGTAAAACTTCACTTACTATGTTTTTCCATGCAAGAATGAAGAATTCTAGAAATTTTGGGGTGAGATTATGAGACTTTTGGGTGACTTTGCGATTTTTGTGTATTTTCAAATAGTTTTCATTTGCACTACAGGATTTTTGCAAACAAAAATTTGCACGTAAAAATGCACACACATTGTTTTGTGTAAGAAACTGTTTTGTGAAAATTTCACACACACACACACACAAACACACACACATCCTGAGATGTGAACAATCTTGCAGCAATTGACCATTTTTGTGATGACATCTTGATGTATTGAAACATCCTGTATTGAAACAGGACAGGAAAATTTGCAAATGTCTAACAAATGACCACCCAATTTTATTTACACATGTTCAGTCAAAAAGAGCACACCACCTTCCAAGATATGACATTCCACTGCTGAATAGCTCTTGCTGCCAGAAAGTTATTCCTGATCTTCAGGCAGGAAAGACTTTCTTGTAATTGAAATCCATTTTTTCAGATCCTTGCCTTTTTGAACAGCAGAAAACAAGATTGCTCAATTTTCTACTTGAGTTTTCATAGATTAATTGAATAGTAGAATCTTAGAGTTGGAAGAGACTCAATGACCATCAAGTCCAGCCCCCTGCCTGCCATGCAAGAATACAAAATCAAAGCACACACCCTCTCACACAGATGACCATCCAGTCTCTGCTTAAAAATATCCAAAGGAGACTTCACCACACTCTGAGGCAACCTATTCCACTGTTGAACCTGCTAAGAAAACCCACTAAGAAGTTCTTCTTAGGGTCGCCATAAGTTAGAAATGACTTGAAGGCACACAAAAACAAATACTTCTGGTGATGTAGTGTAGAATTGCTTTAGCTTTTTTGCTACCACGTTGATTCCTGTTTAGTTTGTGGTCTACTAAGAGCCCCTGGATTCTTGCCTTGCATAGTGTTAGTAAGGCCTTCCACTGTTGCAACACTGCTGACATTCCCGGTTTTACACAACCATTAAAAAGATAAGAGCTTTGTCCTTTATCTCATTCAGCAAGCCTACATACATCCTATAGTTGTTCAAGATACATTACATATACCCTTGAATTTTTTTTTTTTTTTTTTTTTAGTTTTAGGGGAATTCACTAAACTGTTCCTTCATCTTGAATCCTGATTCAGTCACGTCATGTACTATCTATTTCTCAAAGTGTGTTGTCATCTGCAAATTTAATGATCACCCTCTGCGTTCTTTATCCAAGTCATTTACAACCATGTTGTATAATGCTAAGTCCAAGATAGCACCATGTGGCACATTGTCTGCCATGTCTCCCCAGGAGAATGAAGAACTATTGGTTAGCATTCTTTGGTTTTTTCCCCCTATCATCCAGCTAGTGGCATTGTCTAGCACACATTTAACTAGATTGTATGAAACAGTTTCATGGGGAACCATACTGAAAATATTACTGAAAACAAGATATAGTATATCCTTACCTACCTCCTTACCTACCAAGTTTGTAACTCTAGCAACAAAAGAGATCAAATTAGTCTGGCATTATTAGTTTTTGAGAAATCCATGATGACTCTTAGTAATCACAGCATTCTAAGACCTAATGTTTAGCAGTCTGTTCTAGAATTTTGTAGTATTAGCATCAACCCGATTGGTAAGTGGTTGCCTCTTTTCCCCCTTTTCTATTTTCTATAGTCTGTAGGGACCTTGCCTATTTTCAAATAATTATCCTAGATGATATACAAAGGGTCTGACATTATAACTTCCTTTAAGAGCCTTGGATTCAAGTAATCTCGGACTGCACTGCATCATTTATTCTGTTACCACGAGACTGAGCACTGTTTTCCTTTTGTCAGAAGTAGGTGTTTGGCAAAGTAGGTGCTGAGCAGTTCCACTTTCTTTCTATCACCTGTTAGCAGTTGTCATTTTCCACCTTCTGGAAAATAAAAATTGTCAGCAAGACAAATTAGTAATTTGTTGGACCCTATTTTCTTGGCAAAGTTTGACTTCTAACAAATATAAATGCTTTGTAATACGTTCTAGGAAGATGGCTTACAAGTCTTCTATCTGGCTTGAAAGCCTATAGCAGACCTACCCCTCCATGATGTCATTATTGTTTCTCCCTACTTTAGTTTTTATACAAATGCTCTCAACCTGTCTTCTATGCTCCAAGTCATCATTCTCTTCATAATATTTTATATGTAATTCTATTTCTCTCATCCTTCCTGTTTGATCTTCATTCCCACATGCTATGCAAAAGTCAAAAACCTTTTTAAAAAAAGTGCAATGTGTTTTGGCCTTATCATCAATCCGACTTTTTCAAGAGCTATTCTAAAAGTAAAAGTAAAACAGCCATCAAACAGACGGTCCAAAAGAAGTGGTTTCAGGCCACTTTTGGGTGGGGATGGGGTTTAGATAACACATGCTCCTGAAGCAGCCCGAAACTGAACTGTGGCCACACTAACAGCGGAAAAGCTGAACTAAAAAGAAGCTGAAAGAAACCGCTCCTTCTGGAAAAGTGCACACCTTCAACCCTGCATATAAATGCCCCAGCGTGAGACCGGTCTCAAAGGAGTGCTCCATCCTAACCCCAAAACGCCGTATAAATGCACCGGTGCATATGCACATTTAAAAAAGAAGGAGGTGGGGATTGGGGCGAAAAAATGAAAAGTGTGCACCTCTAATGGCCATTAGTACAACATACACAAACTGGATAGTCCAAGACAGAACACTGGGTGAAGTAGGGGGTGAAAGGGGCATGTAGGGGAGGCATGATTGTGCATTGCCAGTGTTTTTTTCTGGGCACACCTCTGTTCCAATGCCCAATGGAGGGTTGCAGGTGCTATTGTTTACACGATCAAAAGGGGTGGCTATACAATGGGATGTCATCCAGGCAGGAGGCAGTTGCAGGCTGTGTGTTTGTGCAACCATGCACATGTATAGTGAAGGCAAAAGTTTAAAAAAATACCCTGCAGGACAGCTTGGTGGTAATTTGTGTGGTCATGGCATGCACATGTGGGCCACCTTGGGAGTGGGTGGTGCAGTCAGCAGGATCTTGACCCACTTCAGAAGGAGCAGCTTTGGGCCACTATTTCCTGTCTGTCTGCTTGACCCCACAGTAGTTATGTATGTAATGTTTGGGACAACACATAAAACATCTCTTTTTAAATACACACATATATATATTTAAAAAGATAAATATATATCTTTATCTATATATTTATATCTATATCTTTATAAAGATAAAGGTTTTCCCTTGACATGAATCTAGTCTTAACCAACTGTATGGGGTGGTGCTCATCGCCATTATTAAGCTGAAGAGCCAGCATTGTCTGAAGATGACTCTGTGATCATGTGGCCAGCATGACTGCACAGAATGCTGTTACCTTCCCACTGAAGTGGCACCTATTTATCTACTTGTATTTGCATGCTTTCGAATTGCTAGGCTGGCAGAAACTGGGACTAGTGACGGCAGCTCACCCCATCATGTGGCACTTGGGCCTGGAACTGCCAACCTTCTGATCTTCCAAACATCAGAATTAGCATCTTAACCACTTAGCCACCACATCCTTTATCTATATCAATACAGATAGATATTTATAAAAAAAACAGTTTCTATTAGACATATGTATACATACCAATCCTCAGAAACTTCTGGAGTTGCAGCCTGCACTCTCTATACAAGTGGACATTGGATTATTAGATTATAGTTAGAAGAAAGGAAGTAGGTTTACCAAGGGTTTTAGATTTTTGTTTTTTTTAGATGACTCCATCAAGACAGCCAGTGAGAAGACATCTGATGTAATAACATGTCCCCAGGGTTACTCAGCTATTTTACCTTTTTGATGCAATAGGCTAAAAAGTTACTTGATCTATGACCATCCATTATATAAACTTTTTTTATATTAAACATTTTTTAAATATTAAGCATTGTATTTCTAACCCCCTTGGTGCTAAATTTCAAGTTTCAAAATTCATTCTTTCTCTTTTTTTCTTTAAATAATTCTCATTTTTGTTATTTAACCTCTCCAAATACCCCAAAACATATATCAGTTGCTGAATGTTTCATTTGTTCAAAATTAGTTCAAGTTCATTCTATTTCCTTCCCATTCACTTTGTATTAGTACAGGGACTTCTGAAACCATGGACCATTTTCCTGACCACTTCCTTTTAGTTTTTGACCCTGCCCACTGGTGAATTTCTATTATCCCTAGTACTCAGTGTTCTCTCTGCCCT
Source organism: Sceloporus undulatus (assembly GCF_019175285.1). Classification (NCBI taxonomy): domain Eukaryota; kingdom Metazoa; phylum Chordata; class Lepidosauria; order Squamata; family Phrynosomatidae; genus Sceloporus; species Sceloporus undulatus. The sequence goes on from NC_056522.1 coordinate 83,103,753, forward strand.
GAAATACTGTCTCCCACCCCTGCAAGATTCAGTTTAAAGTGCTTGGAATAAGGTTTGTGAGAATCCTAGCAAACTAGTCCTTTCCAGCTACTATGTAGTGAAACTCGTTTCTTGCCAGACATCATGGAAGTCTAGACCATGGTCCAAGAAACCAAATATTTCCCAATAACATCATCTGTAAAGCAAATTTCTCACTTCACATACACTTCTTTCTCTCACTGGGTCATGGTCTCTAACTGGAATGAATGATGAAATACTGGTATGGACCTTGAGACAGGTGAGTATTTTATCATTCATTTCACTTCACATGTGAGTATTTCATCATTCATCATTCTACTCAGAGCCTCATAATTACTGGCAATATTTTGAAGGCTGTGTCTGGTGATATTATCTGTTCCCACAGGGATCCGAAGTAAGAAATTATATTCAGTGGACTTCATGAATGTTGGCAGCTTCTCTGCTATGTTTTAGATCCTCATGCCTCAAGCAGTTCCTTGAGATATCCTGTCAGGTCTGCACACTGTTGTCTTGTTCCACTCAATAAGGAGTAATATAAAACTACCACAAATCTCTTCCTCCTCTGACAAGTGGCAGAAATCCTTCTACCCACAGAATCTTTCATGCTGCCCCCTCCATGTCATGTGTGGCCTGCACTAGTGCCCCGTAGCCCAGAATCATCATCCAATGGAAGGGGCTGGAAATAACTGTGTAGCCCCCAGAAGACAGCATGGTCCCTGATAGTTCTGATTCTGTGTGTCACATTCTTCTAATCTAAGCATTTGCTTCCTGCATTTAGTAATTTCCCTTCTTTCTGAAGGCATTCCCTTGTTATTTTTCAGTTTTCCCAATTAGTCCAGATGGCCCTCAAGCTGTTAGTCTGTTGTGTTTTGTCTTCCAGTGGGACAACTAGCTTGCACTTGCTGCAGGTGTAGCTTCCTACATCCTCAGGCATGAAAACAAACATGGCACAGATGCCACAGACCACGGCAACAGCCATGTCTTGTTGTCCTATACAGGTGGTAATACAGCACTCTTGTCACCTCCATTGGTCTCTCCTAACAAAAGCCTATACAGAATGTCCCTCTTATTCTCTCCTTTCACACACACCTACCCATGAGCTTGCAAGGACTGAGGGCAGCTAAAGGCTACTAGACCTGCCATCAACAGTTATTCACTTCCCCTCAGCAGTCCTTCTCAGCAGTAGCTCCCACCCTTTAGATTATGTGCTCTAAGCAGAATAGAGGTATGGCTTAGTTAGCAGAGTAGTTGTGTTCCTGGGCACAATTTCTTTAATACAAAATTAGGTACAAGAGACAAAAGTGACTTAGAAAGAATGAATTTTTTTTTTTTTTGTTCTTCTGTGTCCTCAGGTTGTTTCTGACAATTGACCATGACTATTAGGGGCAACAGACTGAAGTTTTAGAAGAGGATTCAATTGGACAGCCACTGTAGGAACCTTGAAAACATGTTACAGGTTGAGTCTCTTGTATCCAAAATGCTTGAGACCAAGTGTTTTGGCTTTTGTACTTTTTTGCATTTTGGAATATTTGCATATACATAATGAGATTTCTTGGAGATGGGACCCAAGTTTAAACATGACATTCATTTATGTTTTGTATACACCTTGTACACATAGGCTGAAGGTAATTTTATACCTAATATTCTTAATAATTTTGTGCATGAAACAAACTGAACCATGAGACAGAAATGGTGTCACTATCTCAGCCACCCATGTGGACAATTTTGGAGTATTTCAGATTTTGGAATTCCAAATAATTGATACTCAACCTGTACTGCTTTTTAATTAAGCCTCAGAAGATATTTCTGTGAAATTCAGTCTCTTTGCCTGCAGTCTCTCAGAACTCCACTCCAAATTCCAGCTGAATATAGGCTGACTTTTCATGGGAAAACCAAATCAAAAGATAACGTTGCATGCATGTATGTGCCTTCAAGTTGCCAGTGGACCCCCTGAATTTCATAGTTTTCTTAGGCAGGGAATACTCAGAAGTGGTTTTTCCAGTTCCTTCCTCTGAAATATAACCTGCAGCACTTGGTCTTCATTAGTGATCTTCCATCCAAGTACCAACTGGGGCTGACCCTTCTTATGGGCTGTTCAGAACGGCCATTAAGGAGTCAGGGTGCATCCATGTGGTGCATGCCCGACTCTGCCCCCAGGGCATCATGATGCCAAACGCCACTCCACCTGGCTTGCGGCATCATGGTGGCTCCACTGGTGCTGTGTCCATATGACACAGTGCCAAAGAAGCACCTTCAAGCCGTGGCACCACAGCTATTGCACCCTTTCCAGGGTACAAAAAAGAGCAGCAAAAAGCGGCTCCTTTTTGCACCCTGGAAAGGTCGGATTGGGGGTTCAGCGTGCGGTTGTGTGGTCCCGATCTAGCTAGAAAAAGGATGGTGTTGGCGCTGGCCCTTATGGGCTGTGTGTACAGCCCCTTAGTTTCCAAGATCAGGGGATCTGGTACTTTTGGGGTATTTAGGTAACACTGCATCTCTCTTATGTGATATACTTTTCAGTTTTGTATACTCTCTTGTGGTATGACTGGAATGGTAATGATGCCATGATATACTGTATTGCAGTTCAGGCTGTAATAAATTAGTGGATCTTTTGATACATTAGCCCTGAAAGCAAGATTTTATACTGAAGTAGGAAATTACCCTTTTTTGCCACATGAGGGCATATTTAGTTGAAATGTTCACCACAAGAGAAGGATGCAGCAGTAATGATCCTATAATAATAAAAAGCAACATCATACATAGCTCTTTATGAATATGCTTTTTATTGTTTTCAAACTAATTTTTTATTGGGAACACAATACAGAAGCAATACATGAAGAAAGCAGTGAACAAGAACATAGTAATAAACAATGAGTGGCTGTATAAAATACCATGACAAAACATTCCAGGAGCAGTTAAAGTACCTCCTGATTACTTTTAAAAAAGGAAAGTATATCACTTAAGAAAACAAACAATATTCTTGAGTCTAAAAGTATGTGGGAAACTAGGAATTTGTAAAGTAAATTATTGGAACTATAGCTGAAGGAAACTCTTACCTATTCTTGATTTTTGCACTTTTTATAGGAAAGCCCATATCTGTCTGTCTGTTTCTTTTTCTCTGTCTAGTTCATAGTTGAATTTTATAGCCTGATCTGTTCACGTTATTTAGAAAATGTTGGAGTGGGAAGAAGTGGGTGGGTTTTCAGATGCAGTTGTCAGTGTGTGTGTGTGTGTGTGTGTGTGTGTAGGGGGGAGAGATAGAGAGAGAAATATGTTAGTATTCAAACCTTGCTGACAAGACCTTTCATCGAAAGGGTCCCTGCAGCTGATCAAGCAATGTGGATAAGGCTGTGATTCATAGTGATATTTATTCATTTCTGTCTTTGCTTTTCTGGAAACATGTTTCTATAGTTAGCTAAACTGCAATGATGTGTTCTCTGAGAATCTCCACTTTCATTTGAAACACACTCACACAACTTCCTAGTCCTTAGCACTGCAATTTTTGCCCCTTTCTGCTGACAGTTGGGTTTCAGATGTCTTTTGGGTTTTTTTTCCAGACTAAACTTTTATTGGAAACACAATACAGCAGCAATACATGAAGAAAGCAGTGAACGAGAACATAATAATAGACAACGAGTGGCTATGTAAAACATGTGAAGGGAAGGGAACTGAATTGCAACTATGGGTGTGTCACAGTGGTGGGCAAGGAAAGGTCCAGCTTTTGCTTCATGAATCAGCAGTGGCACAAGTTCTACCTCTCTCTGACACGGGGATTTGAATTTTTAGCTATGCTAATTTTATTGTGACTTTTTAACCTTAACCCTGACTTTCCTTGGAGAAAGACAATTCATGCAAATACTACTACCTCCCTGAGGTCTCTTTCTCTCTATCTCCCCCTCTCTGCTCCTGCAGGGGTTAAAATGAAGAGGCTGCCTCTAAAAATAAAAATTCTCCACCCCCAAATTCTTCTTTTAGTAGCTAAACTTCTACCATCACAGAAAACGAGACACTGAAAATTGTTAATTCCTAGAACTCATTTATTTAATGTCTTCACATTTCCTTTGTAATTTTGCCTGCCACTTTGGGATGCCCAAACTGTATTTCTAAATTCTGAATGGAAATGCTAGAAATCTGGGGGTCAAGGAAAAGGAGAGAGCAGGATTCTTACTTGAAGGGGGGAACATCTTTATTTTTTTCCCCTTCCCAGTAATGACACTCCAGCCCTCTTCATTAGTTAGCTCTTCATTGTGAATGCAAAAAATCTTGGTACCTTAGTGGAGCTGTTTTCAAACTGTGAGGTGGGACCCTGGGGACACAAAAGTTACTCAAGGGGATCACGAGACTTGGAGGCCCTGATTCCCTTCTCCTTCTATTTCTTTCAACCTTTACTGTCCTGCTGGGGAAGAGAACGGCAAGGAGGGCACTTGGACCCTCTGCCTGAGGGAGGAGGAGGAGAGTTATTTCCTTATACCATATTAAAATAGGAATGAAAATAAGCACACTAAGCAAACACAATATTTTTATTTATATATTACATCAAGGTAGGGCATGATGTTTGGATGTAGATGTAAAAGGGGGTTACAAGGGTAAAAATTTTGAGAACCACTGCCTTAGTGCTTTTCCAGGGAAACATGCCTGCTATCTGATTACCTGTTTTATTGCTGCCATGCAAGTCTTTTTAAAAAAAGAATATTGTTAGGCTTTTAAAATTACATTGTGATTTTAATGCTTTTTCCCCTATTAATTTCTATAATGGAGCACCTTGAACTGTTTGTATGTATAAATCAATAGATGTCACTGATAGCAAATTCAGGAAAGAGAAGAATGTAAGTGAATACATGTGACAGCAAGCATGGTGTAGTGGTTTGAGTGTTGGAGTATGGCTCTGAAGAGCAGGATTAGAATCCTAGTTCTGCCATGGAAACCCACTGGGTGACCCTGGGCAAGTTACATTCTCCAAGCCTCAGAGGATGGCAATGCCAAACCTACTTTGAGGAAAACTGCCAATAAAACCCCATTATGGTTCCCCGTAAGCCAGAAATAACTTGATGGCATGCAACAACAACAGCAACAACAGGAACACATCTATATTTGCAAGTGTATATAGATTAAAATATTTCATTTTCTTGGATCAGAATTGGATTATGCCTCCATTTGGCGTTTTCCATTAAAAGTGTGGAGATCGATAGTTCTATGAATTTTGTTAATATTTTGTTCATAATTATCCCCCATTTCCCTCTCTTCTGTTCTTGTCCTTTTTTTGTAATGCCTTTTTTTGGGTCTTATTTCCTTGTTTTCTGATTAACTTTTGATCTTTCTTATAATTTGCATGGAGAAGAAGGTGTTTCCTATCTGCATGTTTACATTTGGTGCATAATTTCTAAACCGCATTGATTGTTTCTCTTTTATAAGGCCCCCCTCCTAAGTTTTAACTTCCTTGTATGTAGCTACTTTTAGAATCATATTTATTTTTAGCTCCCAGTAAGTGAAGGCCAGTGTTTTGTCAGTGTTTTGGCCTATTGTTAATGAGATGTGCCTCTGTGTGCATGTGTGTGTTTTGACATATTAAAAGCAAAAGGTGCATTAACCTCAAAGTTCACAAGTTACAACAGTCTTATAGGCACATCATTAGATGTGTCTTTCTTTTTGAACATTCACTTTGTGTTTTTGTATGTACAAATGCCCACAGATGAAATATATTCAGCCAGCCAATCATTTTATTTATACTGGGGCTTAAGGTAGTTTACAGAATAAAGGTAAAACCACAGATAGCCAAAAAAGACAAAAAGTTAAGATTAAAATGCCATTAAATTGTCTATAGAATTAAAACCATATAAAACATTAATTTAAAAGTGGAGGAAAAGAGTATAGCACTAAAACAGAAAATCCATTATATAAAAGAATCAGTTCTCAAATGCCTGCATGAGTTTTATAAAAATCCTTCACTTGATGAGGAAAGGACAGCAAGAAGGGAACCAGCTTAGCCTCTCTAGAAAGGGAATTCCAGAGTCTTAGAAGAGTCACAAAGAATGCCCTCTCCCACATTCCCACCAAACATGCCAGTGAAGGTGGTGGGACTGAGGCAAGTCCTTCTCTTGAAGATCTTGAAGAGTTTGAACAGGCTCATATAGGAACATACAGTCCTTTTGATAACCTGGACCTGCTGCATATAGGGAGTTATAGTTCATAACCAGCACTTTGAAAGGGACAAGACTCACGGAGCTGTTGCAACATAAGAATTGTATACTCTTTTCTTAATACAGTACAACTCCTGTCCACAGGGGATATGCTCCTGGACTTATCATGAAAACATGGATAATAGCGAACCTTATTGCAATGATTTCAAAACTGAAATGAATGACTTCTGACAGAAGTTGACCATAGAGTTGCACTGAAGGACCTATAGATTTCTAGAGAGAACACCTCCCTAGGCATTTCTGGATCCTCCAGTATGACTCTATAGTCAACGTCTGCCAGAAACATAGTATGGAATTGTGCTGGAGGACCTAGAAAATGTCTACAGAGAATATATATATTTTTTGGACATGGATAAGTGAAACTGTGGGTACCAGTCTGGCAGATATGCGGGTTATATTGTATTTACTTAACCTTTTAGTGAAAACATTTCCCTTTAGTACAAGCATTTCCAAGGGTCTGTTATTGAGTATGCAGATATGCAGCTGGATGCTTCAAAAACACATTTATAACAATGGCTGTCATACATCTGACATATGCCATCTTTATTAACTTTTACAGTTGTGTACATTTCCCTTCTAACTGTGTATGGAGAATATGTCCCCCCTCCCATCTACATTTTAAGCAGTACAGTGCTGCATCACATCTATTTCCATGTTGCCAGAGAGTGGTGAAACATCCAGCTTTTTGTCCATAGCTGGACATGTTGCAATGGGTGGCTGTGTCCCATCTCACCCTCACTCTGCAGCAACACAGAAATGGCTGTGTTTGGAGGCTGAGCTGCTGTCATGCCCTGCTTCCAGAACTTGAACCTGGACTGTGACTCAGAGACTGAAGCAGCAGACAATGTGAGACTGGCTACTAAACCAGAGTAAGGGGAGATTCCAGAGCCACATGCCTCAGAGACCAGAGTGCAGCACCAGCTCTGGCAGAGAGTCCTGCCCATTCAGATACAGTAGACAACTTATCCCTACCTACCTTCGCTGAGCAGAGACAACAAAAGGAGGTCTTTAGGAGGTCTCAGAGGATTTAAAGGAAACTGCAGTTAATTAAGTATCAGATGTGTTTAGCTGCTGATCTATAACTTGACATCCCTGCCCACTAGGAGTTGTCAGAGGTTATCTGACAGATTATTTGAGAGATTATCTAACCTACCTGGTTCCCCATCATATTCCTGAACTTTGTGCCTGACCTGGACTGTGCTGTGGATTCTGGATACCATTTACTTAACTTGGATCTTGCTGAACTCTCTTGCTGGACTTGAAGCTTATGATTGAATTTTGTTGGGAATTAAGGCTTTTGCTGACTAAGCAAAGAAAGTTCTGGATTGTAAACTGCTCTATTATTTGTGTGCTCATTAACTGGTGCCATGTATCTACTATCAGCTGTGTAGCAACAAGCCATTGGATGATTTCCTGGACTGTGTTTGGACAGCTGGTTAAAAGGAAAGTTTTTGGGGATAGTATCAGCAGTTGTAGCTATGGACTTTATCAGATGAGGCTTGAAAAGTGGAATTAGAGCATAGTAGCATCTGTGCACAGACCTTATCACAGAATGCTGTGTCTGTCCAGTAGCTGGTCTCTGGTCCATCTGCTGTTGGAGTGCCCCTTTCCATTGATGGGCAAAACCAGTCAATCCTTCTCAATCATGCTACTTTTCCACTATAGGAAGAGTGTGATAAGTTCCTATAGAAGCAGTTCTGATGTGCAGGCAGTCATATGGTGAGAGTGGCCAGGATTATGCTTCTCTTCTCGTTCTTCTTCACTATTCCCAAGCAAGCTGTTTCTACCCCTCCCCCCAATTTATTTTCTTGTCTTTATTTGTTTTTTACTTAATACATTGCCATGATTGCACAATTGTGCTAAAATTAAAGTAAATAAAAATAAATATAGACCAAAAGTCATTCTGAGAAGGGGATAGGACAGGGATATATGGATGCTGGTGTGCAGAAGACAGAGGCTAAGACAACTGTAAACCGCTTAGAGACTGCTTAGGTGATATGAAGCAGTATATAAATGAAGCTGCTGCTATTGCTAATTTGGAAGAGCTGTAATAATGATCTGCGATAATGACTGTCGTCAACTTGGTATGTTTGCATGATTGGGGTGCATTTCCTACCTAGTCTAACATGATTGTGAGCCTAGTGTGATAAAGTCCTGTGTTTCCATAACTACCATTCTGTAGCTACATCTTCCAATGCAGGATTTTAGCTGTTATTTATGAAGCTTTAAACTAGAGGGCTGGGATATTCTCCTGCATCTTTTTTCCATTTGTTTCTGCTGTTTGAGACTGAGAGTGGATTTAGACAGAGGATGTAATACACTGTTAGTGATTTGTTATATATAGCTATTGCCACCTTCTTATGTAAAAAAATTAAATGAGATGGCAAGTCCTGTGCAGGAAGCCCACAGTCTTGATTTCATTTTTTATTCTTCCCTGTCGTGTATCCCTGAGATTCAGGCCATAGCCAAGGCATGCAGATTTTTTCTCTATAATATTGCTAAAATCTGACTGTTTCTCCCAGCCTCTACTGCCAAGATCCATGCACTAGTGATCTTGTGACTGGATTTTCGTAACCTCCTTCTGGCAGAGCTTCCTCTTTCTCCTCTCTGTCCTTTAATTTCTGTCCAGCATTCAGCTGTACGCATTCTCACGTCTGTTCACTATTTCGACCACATCTCTCCTTTATTGTCATCCCTCCATTGGCTTCCTCTCTCTTTCCATATTCATTACAAACTTCTGTTGTTGATTTTTAAAGCCCTGCATGGGCTAACCCCTTCTTATTTGTCCTTACCTTCCCACTTGTGCCCTCCATTCTGGTAGTCAAGGTCTGCTGTCCCAGCCTAGGATTTTCACTGCCTCGTCCCGGATCCATCCCTTTTCACTTGCTGCCCCTCACTTCTGGAACCTTCTTCCCCCATGAGCACCGTTCATCACCTCTTTAACCAGCTTCAAAACCGAGTTAAAGACAATATTGTTCAGGGAAGTGTTCCCAGGCATTACATGATTGTTATCTGATGTTATTTTATTGAATGTTAACATGTACTATTTGTCATGCCCAGCCTGGAAGATGGCTTGGAGGACTCAGAGGATGAGCTAGAGCCTCTGGGATCCGAATCTATAATGGAGGAGCCAGAGCCCCAGGGGCTTGAACCTGTAATGGAGGAGCCAGAGGCTGGCCCTAGTTCTGCTGGAGCAGAGTCTATGGCCCCTCCAGAGGTTCAGCAGTCAAGTTTGCCTGGTGCCGAGGCTGTGGACATGGAGGAGGATCTGGGCAGTGTGCCTACCTTCAATGAGCGTCGAGCAGAAAGAGAGGGCCTTCGAAGATCTCGGAGGCTTTATCAGAAGCGTCTTCGTAATCAGGCACAGCTGAAGGCCAGCTCCTTGCCTTCTTAAGCACCTGGAGCATGTGTGGTTCTTTGCCAGTGGATATCTGACTCTTTTAGGGGAAAGACTCTGTCTCTGGCTCCTTGGCTTCTTGTCTTGACTACCCGGAAACCTTGACCTTGGACTGCTTCATCGATCTGCCTATCTGTTACCCTGAACCTCGGACCGTCTGACAATTCTTTTGGTAATCCCTTTTGGTAGAGCTACTGCAACTCTCTAGGACTGTGTAGCTTACACTGACTTTGCTGTGCTGGGAGGGGGTTGTTTGTTTGAGAACTAGCTGCCTTATCAGCCCGTTGGCTGCTTTCCCGGACATATTATGTATTATATTTAATTATTTTTGTAGAATGTACCCCATAGGCAGGTTTATTTTATCTATTTTAATTGTATGTACAGGGCTGTGTAAATTTACAATGCTATATAAATAAAGCTTTATAATAATAATAATAACTAAATGCCTTTAATTTTTTTAAAAATGTGGAATCATTTGAAAGCATAACAATAAAATTAAAAATACAACACACATACCCCATTAAAAAGATTTGTGTGTTCCACTTAATAATAAATTAGGTATTATTATTTAAATTAATAAATAAATTAAGCAGAATAAATTAAATCTTCTGCTTAAATAATGTGTTATTTAAGCTGTGCAAATATTGTGTATTCTGCTTGCCACCTGGAGAGTAGCGAGCAATGAGGTGCCCCACATGGTGGTGATAAGGTGTGCCATTGCTCCATGTTTGCAAGTGTCATGATGTTGTGCCAAGGTAATGGAAGTGTGGAGAAAAAACTGCGGAGCAGGGGGAAAGTAAAAAGACAGGAACACTCCAGCTTCTCCTATGACACCCCAAGCCATTCCTACTAGGAAAGAATGGAATCAATTATAGGGAGTAGGAACAAACTATAGCAATTTGTTGTGAGAAGGAAGGACACAGAACCTTGTGTGACTAATAAGGGCAATGTAATTAAAGTTTATATGGCATAAAGGAAGAGTCGAGAGTACACGAAGGATAAATCACTGTGAGGATCTGCCAAGAAAAGACAAGATAAAGGAAAATTCTATGACTGCCTGTTCATAGGGCAGGGGACCTCCTGTTTTCTTTTATAGCAGGTTGGAAGATCTTTCTCTTCTGGGAAGAATTAAAAAGGGAAGCTTTGGAATCAATGACACTGAAGCCTAATGTATAATTACAGACATTACTGCATGAGTACTATTCTTGCCACAATTGCACTTGTTATAGAAAATGGACTTGTATCTGTTTGTGATGTCAGGGATGATGGGAGTTGTAGCTCTTCACCTCTGGCTTGAACTCACCACCTGGTTGTGCACCGCGCTGACCAGTTTTGGCCAGTGGTTATAGCTTAGCAGAGTTACAGAGAATAGGCTGAAGACCCCGACAAATTCTCCAAGCCTTCTCACTCTTGCTTCCACAGAAGTCTTCACCCTTCTTCAGGATCCAGCTGGTTCTTGTAGCTTCACCCAAGACACCAGACAACTCAGTAGTCTTAAATAAAAGATCTACTTTATTCTACTATATACAGCTCCAAAACTATCCAACACAACTCCAATACAACAATACTCTACTACCCACAAAATACATTGGGATGCATAGTCATTATTATAGTCAATGCATGGTACCACCCACTGTTGTCTGTTTCCACCCAGTAGGCGTGTACACCATTCTCATTGGTTCTCTTGGTTCATCCTACAATTAATGATTTCATCATCTCAGCCTTGACCACTTAACAATTGTCAGGTGTGTCCAATTATCCACTTTGCATTTCTTGTCCTTGGCATTCAGGACTTGTTAATTGTATTACCATTTACACCTGTGTGGTTCTCAATTGGCTTCTGCTGAGTCACCCTGACTCTCACATACATGTTTTATTTCACTTACTGTATAACCCATGTTGCTTTTTTCTTGACATGTGAGCAGTCATTATCACATGTCTTATCAATTACACAACGGGGACTGATTCAGCCATCACACTCTCTTCCACATTCTCTCTTAACCCCACCTCTTTGCCCTATAACCTACTCCAGACACCTTTTGGTTAATTTCATTTCATTTTTATTTTCACTTTTTCACACAATTCTGGAGCTCTGCAATTTAAAGTTAAAGAAATAAATGAAATAGTTTTTTGTTTAAAACAGGGAATCAGGCTGCTTGGGAATAGCAAAGGAGAGGGAACACAGGGAGAAAGGAGGAGAAACTGACACCATATGAATGCCAATATTGCAACTGCCCCAGCAGTGATGTTTTGCACTTAGGGACTATCAAGACTGTGAGCCCATAGACAGGTTTCTTCCATCAGTGAAAAGGGATGTCCTAAACACACTTTGTAGATAGAGCAGCTATGGGTCATAGGCACTGCGATGTGGTAAATACTGTCAAAGCCATGTTTTTTCAGATCACAGTTTAAAAGCTGTGTGTGATAAAGTTTCAAGACTTGTAGAGCTTGGAAAAAGACTTACCACCCCCAGCTACTATGATCATGGCTGCAGTGCCTTGGAAATTCTGAGAATTGTAGTGCAAACATAATTTTTCCAAGTTCTGGTTGTGAGGCAGAACCTTTTTCATTATTTAATGACTGAAATCCTGTGTCTTCATTATTCAGTGATGATTATCATGATGATGATAATAATAATACTGGTTACAGTCCTGTATGGTCTTTATGTATGTACAGGCATGGTAGCCATGAAGCTACATGGTGACAGGGCATCAGTGGTGGAGATCAATATTGCCCTATAACTTGGGAAGCATCTATCTGCCATTTCCACCGCTCATGTGGCCAGTCTCCATTGTGACAAGCAGGCAACAAAGGGTCCCTGTCACAAATGCCCCTTGCTTAAGAGACCCTTGCAGGTGGACATGGGAGCCAGCTGCTTCCCAGCCAGTAGTGGAACAGACATTCCATTGTTTGCAGCAGCAGGTGCATAGTAAGTGTAGATTGGGGGACTTTTGTATTAATAACTTCCTCAGACATTGACCATGGAGTTGTGTTGGAGGACCTCCAGATTCATAGAGACCACTTCTCTAGGCATCTGGTGGTCCTCCACAACAATTCTATGGTCAACGTCTGCTGAAATACATTTGCTGTTAATCATAGTTTCACTTACCTGCAGTAACCATGGGAACTGATCCACAGTAAATATGGGGGGACATACTGTAGCTCATCTTTTCCCTAATTTGAGGTTTTAAGTGGATTACAACAGTCAAAGTAAATATAAAACAGTTTGTTTAGATGTCTCAAAATTTGGAGAAGTAAGAAAGGATAACATTCTAATCTGCATAAGCAAGAAGTGCAACCCAGCGGCCCTATCACACTACACCATTATAGCATTTTTATTCCACTTTAGCTGTCACAGTTGGACTCCGGGGGGTTGTATTCCTTTGAGCCATCAGATCATTGTGGCTGAGAATTCTAAATGCATAGTTTGAATGAGCTGCAGGTTGGTTCACATAAAAATGTGATTCAAAGAAAAATCTTAAGCATTCCAAAGCTGCATCCATTCTATGCACCTTTTTAAAAATAGGCAACTGTTAGGTTGGTTCATAACATTTTATTGTGCAGGCTACAGCAATTACATAAGTGACACATTTCATTATAATATTTGCCTGCTGTTACCTGACAATGACATTAATACTTGGTAAACTAGATCATGTTTTCCTTTTTTTTTTGTTATCAAATCAAGCTTCAACCTTTTTCCTCTGGAAAATTATTACATTTATGTGCCATGCATGTTTCCTCACAGTATGGTTTTTCTCAGAAAAAAAATGGGCCTGGAGTTTTATAATGGCCTCAGCTGTGAGCCACTATGAGCAGAATTTATGTTCAGAGTGCCTATTGGGTCATATTGTCCCAACAAGACTTTGCAGAGGATATGAATTTCTGGAAAGCAAATCACTTCTGTAATTACCTAAATATGGATTGTGGAGCTTAGTGTTAATCCAGCACTACTTATCATATATATATATATGGCCATGAGCTTTCCAGCATTAACTGAGAATAGTTTATGAGAATATTTGAGCCACAGTGATAAAGAGACTGGTTAGAATCCTGAAGTGCTTGACAATGGATGTAATATTATCATCTGCTAATATAAATTGGACTCTTCATGTGTTATTGGAACTGAAACGAAACTACACCACCCTCACCCAAAAGAGATATCAGCAGACTGGTGGTAACCCTTAAGTTTGTGGAGAGGCATATAAAATAATCTTTAAATTTTGAACACACTATCTTTCAACAGCCTCCAAATAACTTTGATGGCATTGAATGAATTTTCACAATGACATGTTTTATTGCTGTGAGCTATCCATTTTGTAATGCATGGTATTTGGGGTTGCCTTGCTCTTGAAGGGAATGAGCAGTTAGACTCATTAGCTTTACAAAAGACAAGACTCTAGTAAAGATGTTACCAGCTAAAACAAGTTCATACAACTGCCTGAATTTTGGGATTCTCCATGGTGTTGTGGTGGCAGCAAATGTCATATTGAGCATTAACACAAAATATATACCTACGTAATTACAATGAGGGAGAGGTTGAAACAGAGACATATATATCTGTATTGAGGAAAGAGTAAACACATTCTGAACACATCACTTTATGGTTCAATCATGCTGAAGAACTATTTTTAAATTTTCCCCGGTAGGAGTTTAGGGATGGAAGAGACAGCTGCTCACAGACAACAATGGATGAAATTCAGAAGGGTACAAGGGTATAAAAACAAGTATATCCATCCTCCAAGAGTTCCCTTTCTAATTTAATTTTATTTAATATGAACTTTTAAAAAAGAAAACAAAATGCTACTATTGCAAATTCCAAAGTAAATTCAATTAATTGTCTCACAAATGCGGTTTGGTTTCTGGAAGAGAGTGACTTGCAACAGTTCTGCAAATCCAGCTCTAAGTGATGTTCAGTAAGTTGGAGGGCACAATAGCATCACAGTGTATGTTTTGTTTTGTTTGTGATGCAGATAGTACCTTGTGGGAGGAGTTGTCTTAAACCTCACTAGTTTATTGGTTGCCTCTGTAGGTATCATCATTGGAACAGTCCCTGATTTGGGGGCTTTTGTGGTGTTTCCAGAGATGCTGAGGCATATTTGCCACTTTCTGATTGTCTTTGTTTACATTGCTTTCTGCTCTCTTGAGGCAGAGATACACTGCTGCTACACCTGTGGAACAACTGCCATGCAGTTATAGCTGATGTATAAGGGATGCTCAGTTAGGGAAAAAAAGTACTAACTTTATTTCACTTTAACATGTAATTGTATATTTTCTTTTCCAGCTTCCCCATCAGTTTCTATATTGTGCATGGCAGCTGATGGCAAAACCCTTGTAAGTATATAACATTAATGCTAAAGTAGGGAGAGGATTATTATTGTTCATCTGGAATAAAAGAATACTTGTATAATAAGGGCACATTTCCACCAGCTGGGACCAATCCAGAGCATTATGCCCCAGACTGCCCATGATGGCAACCACATGTACTGAGTCAAATCTGGTGTGACACCATGTTATTGTGCATATGGGCCAGTTGGGCCAATATTGCATTGGCCTTGCTGGCCCATCCCCTTTGGTGCCACTGCCACTACTGCCACTGGAGCCTTCACATAAACAATGAATCTGAGATCACTCTGGAGGTTTTAGGAAACAATGGAGTTTTCTCCAACTGAGTTTGGTTGGAGAAAACTCCAAAGTCAGGAAAAGGGCAAAAATAAATAAATAAATAAATAAATACCAGAAGTAGCATTATGGGGTGAGGACTGCCAGCACTGGTAATAAGTAGTGTGTGTGGGATTGTAAAAAGGCTGGCCAATATTTCAGTCTTTGAGAGTGTTTTCTAAAGCTTTCTTTCCTATAACATTCCTAGTACCCAGTATAAATAAAATATTTTATTATCACAACATTTTATTACTTGATTTTATTCAATTTTGTGAGTTTTAATATGTGATATTGTAAACCACTTTGGAAATTTTGGAATGAAAAGCATGATAGAAATACTGTATATAGACATATAGCAGGTATCTCTTCAGTGCTTGAATTTTATACAACAAAGATAGTTTATCAGTGAAGTATATGTATCTAGAAAAAGGGTTGCTCCATAAGTTATGTGTTTATTATGTTTAGAAAAGTTATATGGGCTAGCTATTTACAGATTTCTGAAAGGAGTGTATGTTTACCATTCAAAAATCTTTTCCTGTAACAGAGAAAGAGAGATCTTTCTCTCTGACATCTTATTTACTTGGAAACCAGAAATTTGTGGCATGAGGAAAATCCAAGCATGTTATCTCTTAACTGGAATCTAGTCTTGCTTATTTCTTCAACCACAGTCTTAAAACAAGAAGTAGTTCAATGTTTTCTGTATAACAGCTCCTTGGGAGTGTTGTTAATAGATTTTCCCTCAAAAGTCTTCTTGAGTCCTTATGTGTCATAGAAAATATGGCTACAAATTTGAATTTCACAATCCATTTTTCACTGATACTTACTGTAAGATGGTCCATACTTTTAAGGGAATTGAATGCTTTAGTTCTATTATATTTATAAACAAATATAATAATGGAAATGGTGTGTGTGTGTGTGTGTGTGTGTGTGAGAGAGAGAGAGAGAGAGAGAGAGAGAGAGAGCAAATACGTGCCTTCAAGTTGCCATCCCATCAATTTCATAGGGCTTTCTTAGGCAAGGAATACTGAGGTGGTTTTGCTAGATCCTTCCTCTGAAATACAGCCCACAGTACCTGGACCCTGAAGGGAATCTAAATCAAATGTAATAGAGACAAGCCAGGTTAAGAGTGTTTTTTCTGTCTTATGCTTTCCCAGATGTAAGAAAGGAAGAAACACTGTAAAACACCCAAGGAATGAACACTATAAATGTGCCAGCATGTTTCAACACCACCACCACCAGTCCCACACCTTGCAATGTAGAATTTTTCAGTGTAGGGTTTCAACCAATCCATTTCAGTAGCAAAAAGCTACTTTATGTAGTTCTCAGAATCCCACAGCCAATATGGACAATGGTTGTGCTGACTGGGGGACTCTGGAAGTTGTAATCCTATAATCCAAAAATAATGTTTCCAACCCACTCCATTTCACTGCATACCACTGCAACTGGGCAATTTTGTGAATTTTCCCCCAATTAAGTTCCATCGCTTACATTTTTTGCCTGCTGATGTTCCCCTTGTGTGGGTGGTTGTGGTTCCAGTTCTGTACATAAATAGCCATACTCACCACCCAAACATAGGAAGTAGAAGGAATAGTGTGGTATAATTGCTCCCAATTGTCGCCTTCTGAATTATATAACCCAGTTAGCAAACTGGTGTAACAGAAGATAAAATGGGATTACAAAACAAGCAGAACAATAGCTAAAATGTAGATGGTGGGAGTCTCCCTGTGATCATGAACAGACAGAAGTGAAAGCATATTATCTTGATTGTTTGTCAGGACAGTAAGGCAATAATCTGCATTGCATTCTTGGGCAGCTTGAGCAGTTGTCCAGTAGACCTGACAAAATTTGACTGGACTGCCATGGCTCAATGCAATGGGATTCTGAGATTTGTAGCTTTGAAAGATAGTGATAGAAATGGAGACTGCAACCAGGAAATCATAAGACGATTAAGAATTCGGAAGGGCAAATGGTTCCTAGAGCAGATCAGGCCAGAAATCTCCCTGGAAGCCAAGATGACAAAACTTAAGCTGTCATACTTTGGACATATCATGAGAAGGCTTGAATCACTGGAAAAAACAATAATGCTAGGAAAGGTGGAGGAAAGTAGAAAGAGAGGAAGGCCTCATGCTAGATAAATGGACTCCATTAAAGAGATCACAAGGATGAGCTTGTAGGAGCTGGGCAGAGCAGTGAAGGACAGGCATCCACATGGTTGCCATGAGTTGAGATTGACTTGAGGGTGGTTAACAGCAAGAAAATATATTTAGCCTTCTCTATCAGAGAGCTCTGGTGCCACAACAAACTGTAAATCTTAGCATCCAATAGGATTCAATAGGCTATAACCATGAAAGTTAAAGCAGTGTCAAACTGCATTCATTCTGCAGTGTGGCAACAGCCTTTGGGTGGTGAAGAGATTCTTATGTTCAGGTTCCTGGGGAAAAAAATTGCTGAAACCCACAAAGGATTGATGTGAGAAGTTTGCTAGAAACTTTGAGATGCAGTGATGACAGCCACAAGATGTAGTAATGGCAACCAACCTGGACAGCTTGAAAGGGGGAATTAGATAAATCCACAGAGCTTAGGGTCATTTAATTGAATGAATAAATGGCTGATAGTTCACTACCCTTGCTGTATCACTGTCATTAGAACCAATGTCATTAGAAGTGGGCTCAGTAGCTTGGAGCACTGTTGAACAGCTTCAGCTAGTTCATCAGCTGCACCTTTCCTAGACAGGGCTTTCAGGGCCATAATTATCCATGACATCTGAAAACCTGCACATTCTATTATTGTCATGGTTGATACATGGGGCAGCACCTCAACAAGCTTCCACTAACCCATAATTCAATTGCTAGTCTCCTGGCTGGTTTATGTAGAGGTAAGCATCTTCCATGGGTGCATTGCCCTGAGAAGAGAGGTTGCTGACATACACCAGTGGCCATATCTTCCATTCCCAATACATCTCATTTGGGGTTTCAAGTTGGTTGGAGCTCCTAAAAGTCTCCTGGGTGCACTAACCAAACTGAAACCAAGATGTGTCCACTCCTTTCAGCTTTGTTTTAAAGCCAATTTGCAGCTGATTTGGTTTGCTGTGAAAATTCAGTGGTGGTAGAAGTTCAGGACAAGCAGGCAAGAGGGTATGTGTTGCCTATGCCTCGTCTGTGTTACATCAATTATGTTACATCATGCCATGTTGCATCAGTGCCATCTTACATCAGTTCTGAAGTAACTACATTGGTAGCATGTTTGGGGCTGAGCCCAGTTCAAGGTACTAGTGCCCACATTTTCAGCCCTAATATCTTTCAGCCCTAATATCTTAAGGAATGCCTCTTTTCTTGCCTACCTGTTTATGCATAAAGATAGTCAGAAGATGCCCTAGTCCATATTCCATCTTTAGGAGTAGTACACTATATGTGTATCATTTTTTGAATCATTTTTTTTTACTATTTCCTTAATATTACATTCTGCTTTAATATGTACTCCATAACGGATGGATACTTTGACAATTGACTGTTAAATGTTATGCTAAAGAAACTCTTTTATAATATTTTTACAACTCTTCTAAATTCCTCTGTTGACTGACACATGGCAATGAGCTTTATTTTATTCCAGATTTCTTGCTGATATTTGTACCTGTCTGTAAAAGGTCATTTTGAGTGTATGGTTTATATGGATGTTTGGTCATTGTTATTGTATTTTATCTTGTACTGGCTGTATGCCACAATAATAAATGATTGATTGACTATATGTAAATAAAAGAGAGGTTCTTTGTTGTGGTCTGTCTAATGCCCTTCTTGTTCAGGTGCTGACTCTGTGCTCTTTTTTGGCATCAAGTTAAAACTAATCCATTTTTAGTTGGTGGAAAACTTACCGTTCTCATTGTTGAATATCCTCTATTGTTTTTAATGTGTGGTTGGTTGATATTCAGTGTCTATACTTTCTTGAGACCTAAGGGTAAACATGTCTACAGGAGTGTAGGTATGCGGGGTGGGTGGGTTAGGGCATAGCCCCTCCAAATATGAGCTCTTTCTCCCCAATACATTTTCCTTTAGTTTGCAGATGTTTAGCATTGCATTAACCTAAAACTTAGAAATACAGTTTAGGTATCCAAAGAAAAGGAGCAGTCAAAATTCCTAAGGGAATGTGAGTACAGTGAATATAAGTGTTCTATCATATCCATCATCATCTCCTCCTCCTCCTCCTCCTCCTCCTCCTCCTCCTCCTCCTCCTTCATCATCATCATATTAGCTTTTCTCCAGTTTGGGGAAGCAGCCTGCAACAGTGAATATAAACAAAAAACAATGATTCTAGAAACAATTTTCAATGTCCCATTTCTCTGAAATGCTAGACATTTGGTGACTACAGGAAAATGTCACAGTGGGACAGAATTCTAATGCAGGGACAACGCTTTCACCTGTATACCCTTGCATGCATCTACAAAGTATTCTTTGTGTCAGTGCTAACCACTACTGCCTTGAAATGGAGGAATAATTTCTATTAAAATCAAGTAAAATGAACCATTTCCTGCCATGATGTTGCAAATATTAAACCCTATGGATGTGTTTAAACTGTGGCAGAACAGTAGGATGGTTACTCACCAGCATGATGGTGGTGACACAGTGTTGCCCTTTCAACATTTGGAGATTTGAGAAAGAGATTACATCATTTTTTGTTCTTACTGAGGCTGCAGTTACTTGACAATAATACCCATTTATTTGTAAGTTCCATTGCTTGCATTAGGATTGACTTCAGAGTTGACACATCTAGCAAGATTATCGCACCAGTACCTGTAACGTTCCGTGGAGAAATGATATGGGAATGGGTGTTACTGCATTTGATATTTTGTAATGGTAACGGTGTGAGAACACATTTTATCACACTGCATATACTGTGTTTCCATTACTGTAGTCGAGGTCTTTCCCAAGCAGTTCTTCTTTTGCGCATGCATACTGTTCTAGCAGGGATTTTAGTTCTGCAGAAGTAAGTGATGTCATCACTCTATGATCTTATCACTTCATGGGCCTGGCACCTCTTGCTGGAGCCACCCATAAAAAGAGACAGGCAAGGAAAGGAAGGCAAGACGGAGCCAAAGGGAAGAGGTCATGGCTGCGATGAAGGAGGAGGAGGAGGAGGAGGAAGAGTGCCCGATTGGGGACACCTCTGTTTTTTAGGGGAACCTCACCCACCCTGCTTTTGGAGGGCGCTGGTTCAAGGTGCCGAAGCTGGAGGGAGAGAAGGGCTGTGATTCAGAAATTCTGGAAAGCGGGAAACTACAGGGAAACGCACAAAGCAGAGGTCTGCCTGCCTGACACACACACATACATACACACACACACAGAGGCATTCCTGCCTGACACACACACACACACACACACACACACACACACACACCTCTGCTTGCCCTGAGGGCTGCTCCCTTTCCCTGGCTTCTCTCTTGTTTATTAGGTGGTCAGTATATGATGGGAAAAAATTCTGCATCCAAAAACATGGCACAGAGATGTTTACATTGTGATCATTCTTTTTCTCAGAAAAAAAGTATTATATGAATAAAAATATAATTAAAATTTAACACTACCTGTGGTGCCCTCCTCACATCGTATCTGGATAAACAGTAAAGATTGTAGATGTTCTAGGACAGGAAGGCAGGACATTGTCCTAGCCAATCAGAACACAAGAGAATTTGTTGGCTTCTCACACTGAAACCACCTGGAACGGTCCAAAAACATTCTTGCCAGCTGAGAACCCTTTTTAACAGTTCTCACTCTGGGATGGGCGAGGAACACTGTGATAACCAAATGGGATTTGGATGGGAACTCAGCTGTGCGATAAAGTGTGTTCTGTTCCATTCTTATTTAGTACCCATAACGTTGCCAAAACGCTGTGCGATAAGCTTATAGATTTGCACTGAAAGATTGGGGACACATTACAATCTACATCTCAATTAAGAAAGATTCTCAGGCTTGGTACAGATGGGCATGTTGAGGTAATATTAGGGCTTGATAGGGCTGGGTGTCCAGATGTTACCAGCCTTAGTGATGTCACAGGTACGCCTGCCTGGCCACACAGTGGATGCCTCAGCTGTGCAGCTATAGCGCCACGTACAGACGCCTGTCAGCAGAAGTGGTGTCATGGGGCTGCATTGCAGCCCTTATTACTGTGCAGAAAAGGAGTTGCCTAGAGCGGCGCCTTTTTGAGTTTGCATCTGTGCAGCCACATGTGGATGCTGCTGCACAGTTGTACAGCAAAGAGGGGCAGTGTTTCACCACTCAGTGCACCGGGCCTCTTGAGGTCAGAACTAGCTTTAGCCATATGTATCTTCACATCTTCACCCTTGGTTCATTTGACATAGCAGATGCCTACCATAGACCGGGACCATTGAACAGCATACCAAGGTTTTGAAATGCCCTCCTTTTCCATACTGATACTTTGGGCCCAAACAGACAGGCCAAAATAAAGCTGCTTCGGGTCACTTTGTAGGTATGCTGTTTAAATGACACACACATCTAAGGAGGTCAGAAGCTGCACCAAAGCCATGCTCTAGTCCTGAGGACTGGAGTGTGGCTTTGTTATAGCTTCCGTCCTCTTAGGACTCATGCAGCATTTAAACAGCATACCTCCAAAGTGACCCTAAGCAGCTTTATTTTGACCTGTCTATTCAGGACCTTTGATATCAAAAATATTACTCTTGTAGAGGGTTTGTTGGCTCTCTGCTGAATGTTTACATTCTGCCTTCAAGTCATTTCTTATCTAAGGTGATTCTAAGGCAGCCCTGTCACAGGGTTTTCCTTGTAGAATTTGTTCTGAGGTGGTTTCCCCTTGCTTTCCTCTGCAGCCAAGAGTAAATAACTTGCCCAAAGCCATCCAGTGTGTTTCCATAATCAACCAGGGATTTAAACCCTGCTCCCCCAATGTCCTAGCCCAGCATGCAAAGCACTACCTCATGCTGGCTCTCAATATATGATGTTTTCCTGAAATTATGTTGTTTTAATGTGGATTTGACTTTACAGTTAGCCACTATGTGATGTCATTTTCATTCAAAAGGACAATAAGATATTTAAAATATTTAAACTTACATATATGTGTGTGTACAATTAATTTATATAAATATATAATTGACATCTATGCACACACCTATAATATTCATGAAACTATTTTTAACATGTTGAATAACAAAGCTCAAACTGAATTTTAGTGCCTTTTGTATAGTATGCTGAACTCTTCTTGTGATTCATTGAGCAAACATACTTATTTGCCATGTTTCTGGTTTGCCTGCTTTTCATATTCGGAATGTAGCAAGTTGCACTATGGCTATTTCTGTTGGCTATTCACAAGACAAGATCTACATGTGTGGAAGGTAGGCTATGTGGCTTGGAGCTTAGGATGACCATAAATGTTGAGGACTGGGGGACCATTTTAGAACTGTATTAGATTAGCCCCTTCTAAAGAATTCCAAAGTAGCCAGAAGAACTATCAGTTTTCAGATAATGTTAGGTTTTTGCAAAACAAAGGCGTAGGACAGACCGCCCCAAAAGGGCAGCCTGCTGGTGCCTGTTTTTCTGCTGGAGGGAAGCCACAGCCGCCAAACCGCATGGCTTCCTGCCAGCGGAAAAAGAACCCGCAAAAAGCAGGTTCTTCTCAAGCCACAGCAGCAGTGTAACAAGTGCACCACTGGTGCATTCGTTATGTAAACAACACAGGGCACCATGCGGCATACGTAACAATGGCAGCACCCATGTATACAGGGTGCCGCCATTATTACGCCCTCGTCATGTGCTAGGGTTGCGGGGCGTGTGGGTGCTCTGCCTCAAGGCAACCCTAGCACATGACGAGGGCGTCAGTAAAAATCCGTATGTACCGGGCCAAAATATATGTATGTGACATGTGGATAGAATGATTCTCAACACTGATGTAGGGCATCCATTGATTGAAGGACAGATTTCAAGTTTCTCTTGGAATCAGAACAAATGAAGAGGAGCTGGAGCCAAGGAAAGTTGAGACCAGTGGACCCATATGAATGAGGCATAGATGATTAAGCACAAACAAAGAATATAGGGGGAACTGCATAAAAGAAAGCTATGCTGAGGGACAGAGGCTATTCAGGAGAAGATCCAAAGATCGGGTGGACTTTTGAGCTTCAGTAAGCAAATCAACATATATTAAATCAAAATGAAGGCACACTGGATATTTTTCCTAGAAGTGTTTGAGTTTTGTCTTCTTTTGACAGTGCCTCTCTTCCCTTTTGTTTGGGATGTAATATTTTGTCCCTGACCTACTCCTTGATAGCTTTTCCCAAGGGTTACACATGTGTGTATGTTTTGTGTGTGTATGTTTATATGTGTAGGGGCCCAAACAGACAGGCAAAAATGAAGCTGCTTCGGGTCTCTTTGGAAGTATGCTGTTTAAATGACACACACATCTTAAGAGGCCAGAAGTTGTGCCAAAGCTGCACTCCAGTCCTTAGGACTAGAGCACGGCTTTGGTGCGGCTTCCAACCTCTTAGGATGCATGTATCATTTAAAGAGCATAACTCCAAAGAGACCCGAAGCAGCTTCATTTTGGCCTATCTGTCAGGCCCTAGCTTATAGTCTTCTGTATGCTGAAGCACATATTTACTACTCAAAGTGTGCTGCCGGAGCTGCTAACTTGCATGTGTGAAACAACCAGTGCAGGTCAAACCCCACAGAGACAGCTTGCTAGTTCCTCTAAGCATAACTGTTTCCATTGGAAACCATTCACATGTTCAACTGATAGTGCTCAAGGGCTATGTCACTGTGTGGTAGACATTTATACATGGATGGATATTTCAGCCTCATTGATTCCAGTGGGTTTAAATCAGTTAGGGTTTAGACTGACCTAGCAACCAGGGCATGACTCTTCTCTCCTTCTTTTCATGCTCTTTCCACATGTGTTCTGCTATGGTGACTACAGAGTGATGTGAAAGTTAGCCACCATTGTGTCAACATCTAATGTGCATGTTTTCACCCTCTCAGTAACTTTTGGGCAGTCAAAGCTTCACTGTATGCTTTTTTGTTTGTTTAATTGGTTTAACTTCATGTATTTGAGCAGCTCAAATACATGACGGAAGAGCCATTTGTGGGTACAAAAACAGGAAGTTTGAGTGACAGAGGCATAAGAAGAGTGAGTGCACTTTCTCTTCTGGAGCTTCAGATGAATCAATTTTCATTACAGCATTTTCTGCTTCATCTATTTGCTTCCCTATTAGCTGTGTCTGTGTCTGAAAGATTCCATTCCACATTCGGTGCTGAGTGATACCCCCGTTGTTGTTGTCTCCTCCTCCTCCTCTTTCCCCCTCCTTCTGTCACAGGAGATCCCCCCTCCTGTTTCTACAAGTCTTGCAACACAATCTGAAATTTCCTCTTCCCTTTCCTTCCTGCATTTCTTGCAGGTTCCTTTGCGTCAGAAGACAAGAAAGAAAAATCAAGGTAATGTGATCTTTTGTTCCTCTTTTTGTCCAGTGTGTATTTTATATTGCTCACGTGAAGTGGACGGCTCACTGTTGTGTTGTTTAGTTGGTGGTGGGCGCTTCCTATTAATTTAGCTTAGTTTTGCATTAATTTGAGAGGGAGGGTGTGGAATCATCATGACATGTTCTTCGTTTCGACTAAGCTGTTTTGGTATGTCAGTAATGGTGTGATTGGGGGAGACAGAAAAGAGTGCGTTTTGCTGACTTAATTGCCAATGTGTTTTGACCGTGCCACTAAAAGATAAATAATTTTGTGGGGTATATCTTAATATATCTATGGTTACCATTACTGGTGTCATTTTAAGTATATAATCTCTTAAAGGCAAAAACATATAATTAATACATGTATGTATTTTGTTTCACTGGTATTAAGTTTGCTATCATTATGGATTTCGTAAAAGCTGGGCTGATTTAACTTTGGTGGCTATTCATACCAGAAATATTATTTAAAATAAATATTATTTAAAATTGCATTCTACATTGTTGTTTTAAACTGGTGCCTGTTCTTAATTTCACAGAAATTTGTGGCATGAGCCGTCGAAGGATCTCATGTAAGGACCTAGGGCTAGCTGATTGTCAGGGATGGCTGTACAAGAAAAAAGAAAAAGGAGGATTTATTGGCAACAAATGGAAAAAGTTCTGGTGCGTCCTGAAGGCTTCATCATTGTATTGGTACAGCAGTCAGTTGGTAAGCATTTAAACCTATTTATTCACATAGTTAAATAAAAGGAAGACTGTGTCTCTGGGCAATGTCTCGATGAAAAATTCAATGTGTGAATTTGGAATGTCTGATTTGTCAGAGTGAAGGACAAAATTAAAACAGTGGAAAGTTATTTCACTTTTCAGGTTCTTTAATTATTTTTTAAAATACCCTATATTGAACATATAAGATATGCTGAGTGTCTGTAATAAGGTGAGAAGGCATAGGTAATTTGGAAGTAAATTGTATTTCTTTCAGACTGACTGAATGAAATTTAGGATCCAAGGGAAGCCAACAGGACATTTTCTCTTGCTTTCTGTCTATCTGACTGGTGGGGAAAGTGTGAGTGGGCAGGATTATAGTAGGATTTTTTGACTGCTGTTTTATTGGTGTGTGCTTTCAAGTTGTTTCTGACTTATGATGAACCTATCACAGCATTTTCTTGGCAAGATTTGTTCAAAGGGGTTTGCCTTTGCCTTTCCCTGAGGTTGAGACAGTGTGACTTGCCCAACATCATCCAGTGGGTTTCCATGGCTGAGTGCAAATTCAATTACTGGTCCCCAGCGTTGCTCAAATCACTATATTCTCTTGACTGCCATACATCAGAGAGATTGTAGATTCTCCCCAAAAATTGGAGAAATTATTATTATTTTTTGGACCACAGTTCTCACAAATGTCAGTGCCCATCCTGCTTGGGGATTCTGGGAGTTATATTCCAAAAAATATATTTCAGTCACCACTGCCTTTCCATTTTCTGGCTAAATTCTCAGGCCATCAAGTTGTAGTCATACTAGAGTTCTGGAAAATGGTCAGTATCACATGAAGATAGGCTACCCTAGCCTAGGTTAGTCCTTGGTTAAAACAGTAGGTCCTTAGAGCATTTTAGAATGTGGACAAGGTTCTTGCCTATTTGACCCTAACCCACTGCATTTAATAATGTGCAGCCAAAGGACCAAACCTTTCAAGGAAGGGATTTATCGATGAAAGCATCTGATTTATTCCTCTAAAGGAAACTACATTGAGTCTTTTGTATAACCTTTATTTCACCAGCGTAACCTGGTAGGTTCTAATAAGGACTTCAGTATTCATTTTTTAGAAAGAGGAGAAATTGTGTTTTTGCTTGTACAAAAGCTCTAGGTATTCATAAATGACACTGTGGATTTAATCTGTGGTTTTTAATCCATTTAAAGAACTGAATGGACCAAGGGAGTGTGACTATATTGTTTCTTCTGGACTGTTTAGCAGCTTTTGATAAAGACAATACTGGATTTTTCTGAGCCATCAGGGAATGCTGCTCCACCCCAATAGGAATTCTCCATTCCCTTGTGGTATAGCACAAGATTTGATACTTGTCTCTCATGTTACAGTGGCCCTTGGTATCTGCTGGGGTTTGGTTTGGATACCAAAATCCATGGATGCTCAAGCCCCAATAAATAAAGTGGAATAGTAAGATAGTGTCCCTTACAGTAAATGGCAAAATCAAAGTTTTTGGGGATTTATATATTTTCAAATATTTCCAACCTGTGAATGGTTGATTCTATGGATAAAAATCTATGGATATGGAGGTCTGACTGTATTCGTTACTTACGTGATATCACAAGTAGTGGCCTGCACTGAATTTGGAGGACAGCGTCCTCAGTAAATTAGGCAGCAGTTCTGCATTCCTTTTGTCATTATCCATGTATGGTATTGGATTCCCTGAAGACATGAAGGGAGAAATATCTGTGTGGGGGGGGGGGTCTTGTTAGTTTGTAGTTTTTTAAAACTATTGGCTTCCAGTTACTACTGAATTTATTGTCGCATTTGTTTTAAACTAAATTATCTTGGGGTTGCCAGGTCACAAGCATCCCATTCCCTAAATTTCATGGGCAAAACATGAGACCAGGGGGCAGGTGAGGCAGTTAAGAGTTGAGGGGAAAGGCACAAATTATTTGAGACAATTAACGATGACAATAAGTATAAGGGCAATTATACCACAGTTAAACAGGTAACATCATAACCCAGAGTCACAATGCTGGCATTTCTTGCCTTGCTGAGAAAGTATGATAATATTAAGGACATACATCCCTCATCTCTCTGTCCCTGGGTCCCTTTGCTTAGTCCTGGCTTTTTCGTGAGCCAACATTGTGCAAGACCAATGTACACAAACACTTTTGTACTGAGCCAATATATTCTGGTGCCAGCTGGGAATGGGCAGAGATGGGTTGTCAGTTAGTTTCCCCCCATTTTGGAGTAATTTTAAAAATACATCCTCCAGAGAAAACTGATCTCCATACCTGCCACAGTAGCCCACCTCTTACTTGGACCTATATCTGCCCACCCAGGATTTTAAAAAATGATTAACTTGCATTGGCAAAAAGACCACAATAAATTAAAAATGTGGCAAAAATGGTAAAACTGCTAGTACAGTAATTGTAAAAGAACAGATAGACTTGGATCATGTCAAGGTTGGCCATCACTGCTGAGAGATCAAAATATCAATGTATAAGTGACTTTATGGAAGTTAATATAGGGAACTACAAAAAAAATAAACAGGCCAATATGACCGAAGAGTAAGACCTATTAAAGTTAGTGGGTCTCAGTAGTAACCAGGGGTTTCCATTTCAGTGGGGCATTGATTCCATTCCAGGTTTTAGTCCAAACTCTAAAGGCACCCGCACTATGCTGGCTCTTTTACAATAGACTATATTAATTCCCAACATTTTAATTTTCATAACACATCATCAGCGTATTTACCACAGAGCTTGGAAAAGTTCCTTTTTGAGGGCACAGAGCTTGGAAAAATTATTTTCCTTGACTATTTAAATCCCAGAATTCTGGGATTTAAAGTCCCAAATTATTATCTTTAAGACACTGACCAATTTTTACTCTACTTTTCTCTCAGTACAGGACAATTTGACACTATCTCTGTTGCAAAACACTATATTCATTCTTACAATGCTATAAATATACTTGTCCCATGCCTTGGAAAAGTTCCTCTTGTGGAAAAAAAGCGGGAGGAATTTCCCTCTGCCAAGTGAATATTTTAGGCATCTTTTTCGTACATTTAAAATGGTGTGAGAAAAAGAAAATAAAGTAGCTGACCCTGCAAAGATTAAAGGAAAGGAGTGGAGTGGAAAAATAAATAAAATGAGCATCAGATGCACATCAACCAGTTGGCTACCAGGAGTCCAATGCTTCTGTCCAATTGGTAAGATCAGGAGGGGTGATCCGAGATTGGTGCTGACATCACAAAGGAGGCAAAAGGAAGTGTTTCCATTTCTCTGTTGGCAGGGAGCAAGTGCAGCCTGAGACAGGATTGATGCCACTGCCACCAAAATGTAGTGAGGATGGGAGCTGCACTGTGTCCAGCAAGAGTGGCTTGCTCCCAGCATTCTTATCACCCCCTCCCAGTGACAATCAGTGTGGTCTGAATCCATCACACCCCCCATAGTGATGCCATTGTTAGTATTTTACCTTCATCATCAGAGGCAGTATGCTTTCAATGCCATGAGTAGAAAGATGTTATTTTAGTGCTGTTCTTTTTTATTGGCTTCCCATAGACATTTGGCTGGCCATTGTGATAACAGATAAGCTGTTGCCTTATTTGATTGTGGAACTACTTATGTTCTTCTGTGTTTTATTGGTAACAATAGTAAGAAGACCCACCACAACCTTCTTCTCTAGGCAGGAGCTCAGGAAGAGACAGGGATTAGGACTGCAATTGTTCTAAACCTCAACTAACTCAATGCAATAATGGGGAAAGTTATTGCTTTGTGGAAGGGGTCTCTCCCATGTTACAGAATAATATTGGATCTGGGATTTTGGGAGTGTGCAGCTGATGCTCTGCCATTCTATTTGAACCTCAGGGCCCCAACATGACAGAATCTCACCCAGCCGGCAGTTAGCTTTTAGTGTCCTTTCAGTTCTGGAGAAGTAATTTGGGATTGATTGTCTTGACAGGGCATAACCAAGATATTCGAGCACCTCTGTGACTCACCACCAACAAAATTAACCAGCAAAATTCACTCCCATCTCCAAAGGTCTGGGCCAGGGCCAGTCCTACCATCAGGCACAGGGAACCATTAGGCTACTTCAGTGGTATAAACTAAGGGGGAAGGATAGAACTGTGTGTCAAAAAGCCTGCTTCGTAGGCTCCCATTTTGCTGTTAGTTATAGTAGAATATACTTTTCCATTACTGGTACTGTAAGCCCTTTCAAACTACATATTTATGTTATGATTCCACTTTAACTTCCATGGTTGCATTCTATAGAATCCTGGGATTTGTAGTTCTGGGAGGGGTATTTATAATTCTCAGCAAGAGAGCTCTGACGTCTAGCCAAATCTACAATTCCCAAGATTTCATAGGCTGCAGTTAAAATGGAACCATAGTGCTGTAATTGTGTAGTGTGCAAGAGCCCCGGAAGTCAAATGGAACTGAGGGTCTGAAATGCTGTCTTTCACCTCAGGCAGGAAATTGTCTTGAGCTGGCCCCAGGGAGACTGGGTTCTTCATGACCTCCCACAGAGTTTCAGTGTGAAGTGCAATCCTATATAGACTTTGGAATTATTTCCATTGGGCACTGGAGAGGAAGGGCAAGATCTTGACAATCACATGCTTTCCTGGTTTGCCCCCTCCTCCAGGTGAACTCATATAAATCCCCAGGTTTGTTCAGATGAACAGATAAAACATTACTCTTTACAGATCTCTTCTCCTTGTGGTATTCTCCCAACCTGGAGAAGTGCTTTTTTTGTTTGTTTGCTTAAAGAAAAGCACTAAAATGAAAACAAACTTGCAAATTGAGGCATCTGACACTCTTATTGCTTACTGCTTTTGCAAATGTGCAAAAAATTCCCTTGTCTCTCACCTTACAATTGCATTGTGGCAAAGAGTGAATGTCTTTCTCAGCTGGTTGACCACAAGCCCCCTACACTGAATACAAAAGAAGGACTTGAACTGAAATAACCTTCTGAGGAAGCAAACAGGGATACAAGTTTATTGACAAGTCAAAGTGTTTCCCACTGGATGCCTCCATGTGTTGGAAAGAGGAGGACTTAGAGGTCCACAAACTACCCCAGAATGCAGTTCAGCTTGAAACCCTCTTGCAAAAAACTCCTAGGTTGTCTGGGTGCTTTGAACTGAAGCTATAGTTTGGGTTTCACTTCTAGATATAGATATTGGGGCTGCAATTTAGTTTCCAGACAAATAATATTTCTGTTGCACACTGTCCCTGGAGACTGAAGATAGATGACAGGTTTTGCAGAGATCTCAAAGGAGTGGGAGCATTATTGCTATGCATAATGTACTCCTATCACTTTCTGGTCAAATAGATTTTGAAAAAAAGTTTAAATGCTTCAAAATCTAAACCTGTTTGACCAGTATGGATAATTGGACTAAAGGTGTGGGAGCATTCCTTAATCTGGTGCAATCTACAAAGTTTGAACTGCAATTTCCATCAGTACACTTCACTAGAATCAAGTTGTCAGGGATGATGAGAGCTTCAGCCTCAGACTGTGGAAGACCATGAATTGCTTTATAACTACAGTTGTCAAATATAACTTCTGTGTTGGAACTGGGGAACATATCACTTTCCATATGTTATTGGATTGCATTGCCCACAATCTCTCACCATTGATTACACTGTAGAGAACTGATGGGAGTGTTAATCCACGGATGTCTGGAGGTTTACAAGTTACCCATCCATGCTCAAATATGGAATATGTCTCAGTACCTTATGTCAGTGATGAACAAAGGAATGTAATCCAGCTGTCCCCATTTGGCAAGGACAGTATTTTGTCATCCCACTTTTTCAGCTGCTTTTAAAAATGCTCCAGATTCTCTTCCCCCCTTCCATTTTCCCCTTTTGCCCTTGGCATATAGTCACAGTCTTCCAGATTCAGGGCACAGGATACCTGAGAAAGTGGAAAAACTGCAGATAACTGTACCCCCCCCCCCCAAGCATATTTAACACACACATAAAGGATGAGCTGCAGATTCAACCCACTGTGGATGCCTTTGAACTGGTACAGATCTTTCACAAGGCAGAAACAGATGGCCGCTGGTGCCATATGCCATTTTTAATCAGGACTTACAAGCCTTGCCATACTTTCGCAGTCTCTCTGTCTCATGAAGTTTGCAGTCCTTATTAAAAATGGCACAGAGCAGAAGTGGAGGCAGCAGCAAATAATCGGTGAATTATTAAATCCACAAAAGGCTAACTGTACTTCCATTGGTCCCAACTGAAGTTCAAAGTTCAAAGGTAAAAGTAGTTTGAACTCAGTTGATTCAGTGATGGAGGAGGGGAGAAGAGAGGGCAGAATGTTATATTTTCCTGTAGTCTCAGCCAAAAGCAAACTGCAGTATTGTCTCCTGGAGTGTGCGTTTTTCCTCATTAATAACTTTTGCTATCTTGACTACACACTGATGTTGCTTGGCTGAACAAGTCCCAGTTTTCATCTATGAAATGTATGAGGGTGTTGGAATGTGGCCCTGATATATCCTGCTCTGGGAACTTCCCAGTAATCTCCATCTCTCTCCTCTAAGTACACATGAATATGGCAAACCAATTTTTCTGTTCACCATTTCAGCTCTCTTAAATTCACAATATTCACTCTGAGTTTAAAAGTTCAAAAGCTTTCTCTACAGACAAAGGTTTGTCACACAGCACCTGCAGTCTTCTGTGGTTTTAGGAATGTGGGGGTTGGCTGACATTTATATTTTGAGTGGGCCCTGGGACAGTCCCTTCCCCACTCAATTTACCGAATGTACCACTCAGGTTAAGAGATTTTTTTTTTCCTATGGAGACACTGCACAGATGCTTCTCTGGGGTCAGAGACCATGTAGAAAGGAACTCTGCTTTGTCTTCTCATTGTCTTGCTTGTCTCTCATGCTTCTGTGTAATGGCAGGTCATCTTTTTATGAAGCAAGAAGTCAGCTCATCGTTAAACAAAATCTTGCGTTATTCAGAGATGCAGGAAAATGTAACATAGCAACAGCAGGTCGGGGTGGTGTGTCTCCTACTCTTATGGGAAAATAAGTATGAGTTAAGGAATCTTTGAAAGGAATGCAGAGGAAATAGAGAGTGATGCTTTTAGAGTCACGTAGTCTATCGTTGATATAGAATGGAAGCAGGTTGTGCAGACTAAATAGGCTCATCAGGGCCACAGACTTTAAACGTAATACCTGTGTGTGTGTGTGTGTGTGTGTATTGTTTGCCTTCAAGTCATTTCTGACTTATGGTGACCCTACCAAAGGGTTTTCTTCGCACATTTCTTCAGAAGATATTTGCCATTGCCATCCTCTGAAACTCAGAGACTGTGACTTGCCCAGGGGTTATACATGGCTGAGCTGGGAACTGATCCCTGGTCTCCAGAATCATAGTCCAATGCTCAAACCACTACACCATGCTGGCTATCCCAGCTCAGTGTATCATCCAATTTTGATAGGCTGCACTATCCTATTTAGCTCTTATCAAAATGCTGTGTATGATCCAGAGATCTCAAAACCTGTTCCTCAGGGAACTGGGGAGGGGAGATCTCAGAGTAAGGCCACTGCTTGAGAGAAAAAGAATGTGTTTGTGTGTGTGGGGGGGTGGGGGATTGATGTTTAATGGATCATGGTTAATGATATCACCAGAGCCTGCCTTCTGTGCCTTATAAAAAGTTTCACTGACCCTCCCACCCTAGTTGCAGTCCACATATTGCCCCATTTTGTTCAGGATGACCTCCTAATCATTAGAAGAAGGATTTGATGATGGGACAAAGATGTACTTAAATGGATTTGGTGGAATTGTGGGTCTGATCTTGTGGAAACACTTTCCACAAGGTAGGAACAAGGAACATGTGGCTCTCTAAATGTTGTTAGACTGCAGCTCTCATCAGCCTTAAGCTAACATAGCCAGTAATGAAGGGTGTTAGACTCAGTCCATTTCTGGTGGCCGTTTTTAAAGGAATAATGTGTCAGACTTCCATGTTGGTGTCTTTCATGTCATCATAGGCGGAAAAAGCTGAAGGATTTATCAGCCTTCCCAACTTCACAGTGGAGCAAGCAACAGAATGCAAGAAAAAGCAGTAAGTCCATTATTCTGTCTGGCACTTTTGAGAAAATTAATTGCTACAAACCAAAACAGGAACATAAGAACTTAACAGAACTTGGGAAAGTTATTTCTTGGCATAGCAACTCCCAGAATACCCTGCCCCCATAATAGTTCACTGGAAGATTCTGGAAGTTGTGTCCCCAAACATAACTTTTCCAAGCTCTAGTTTACCGAATGTCTACCTAGTCCAACATTCTGTTCCCTCCGTGTACCAATGTAATACTCTCCAGCAGGTGTGAAAGCAACAGCCCTCCCTCCCTCCCGCTCCTTCTCTGATGCACAAATTTTCATTTCAGTTTGATGCTTTGTTTTCACACTAAACAATTATAACACTATAATCCCACTTTAACTGCAGTGACTATATTTTATGGAATCCTGGAATTTGTAATTCAGAAAATTCTATATACCTAACAAAGCTACAAATCCCGAGATTCCACAGGCTGGAGCAACAGCTCTATAGTAGTATTAAAGTAGTCTAATTGTGTAGTATGAAAGAGACCACAGACTGTACATGTCTAGAATATATTGGGAGAAATAAAGCTGTGATTTATCATACTGTAATGGCCAGTCCACAAAAATGTACCAGTCATCTGGCCTGATTTTTTTCCAAAGCAAAAGGATGCTTCTCAGTGCTGAAATCTCACTGACATTAGAAAGTTTTTCCTTCTTGATCCCTTTTCTGAATTCATGAAGGACAAGTGACTTTTTCCTAGTGAAATAGAAATGAATGATTACAATATAGTGTCTCCTTCATTGCAAGACTTATCATCTGGGGAAGCTGTGAAGAGAAGACAAATGTCTCAATTTGGCTATAATGGTCCTGATTAATTCTCCATTTCCCCATGTTTTCAGGTAGTTACAAGTTCCCCATCCATGACCAAATATAGACTTATGTCTCAGTACTGATGGTCAAAGGAATGCATATGCTCCAATTGTCTCCATTTAGCAGGGACAGTCTTGATTAACCTTTTGTCATTTCACTTTTTCAGCTTCTTTTAAAAAGTCCCAGTTTCTTTTTTGTCCTCCCACTTTCTGCCTTTATCCTCAGCTTATTTCAATTGATGCAAACTGAGCTCAAAGTGCAAAAGTAATTTGCATTCAGTTAACTCAGCAGTGGGAAGAGGAGAGGATGGGTTGCTTCTTGCCTTCCTCAGTAGACTCAGACAAAAGCAGGCTGCAGCATTCACCTTAGCCTGTATGCAATTACTCATTAAAATATTTTGCCATTTTGACGACATTCTGGTGGTGCTTGGCCAGTTTTCATCTGTAAAATGTTGGAGGACATGAGCTCTCTCATTCTAAACCTCTCTCAGGCCCTGTAGTTTTAATCACATGCTTTCCCTACTCCTTTTGTGAAAGATAAACACAATCATACCAAGTTTCCATTCAGCCCCCTACATAACAGTCCTCTAAGGCACTTGAGAGAGCATGCATGTGGAAATTGCCTGCCACTGATGTGGAACAGCGATTAATGTACTTGCCTTTTCCTTAATACTAGAGCATTCATATTGTAGTTTTATTTTGTGAACATAGTGTTTTGGTAAATTACTTTACTTTGTTTGTAAAACTTACCCACACACTCAGTTCTTCAATGTAACATTTTCCTTATATATACATATGTGTTTTTTATTTCTTCCCTCCAAAGTGCCATGAAGATCATCCATCCACACATCAAGACATTTTATTTTGCAGCAGAAAGTACAGAGGAAATGAACATGTAAGTAATAGCAAATGTCCAACCTCTATCACTATCTTTTGCCTAAGAGGAGCCATGTGTGTTTACTACTCCCATGGTTGTCAGAGGTATTAATCCACTAGTGGAAAAAATATTTTAGTCATAAAACCACTGAACTACTCTTTTAGAGGCTTCACAACATTGGTGGGCAGGGCCAAAATGTAAAAGTAAACCAAGGGGCAAAACAGAGGACCGTAACAGAGCAGTTTGCCACCACCTATTTGAGTGCTGGATCAGGGCTGCAGCAACCTTACACTCTGGCCCCAGTGTTTCATTTTTTCCAGTCTCACAAGAAGCGGCAAGATGCTGTTCTTTTTGAGAGTGGAAAAGGGGTGCCTTTGCTGCCGTGGCGGCACTTTTTGGCGCTCCTTTTGGCGTGTGGTGTCTGAACGCTATGTCAAAGAAGTGCCATAATGCAGACTGCCATTCGGTCAGATGGGCGGTGTGATGTTGGCTTGGGGGTGGAGTCAGGGTGTGCGGTGGGCAGCCGCCACATTCCCACTCCATCCCGATGCCAGCCCTTTTGGCTGGTCTCTTTAGCCTCCAAGATACATTTAAAGTGGAAATGATCCCTTACCCAATTCCCATCACAAATAGCACTGCCTGCTGTTGCTTATCTGTTTCCTGAGTAGTGGGGAGAAAGAGGAGAGGTTAAAGTTGCTCCCTATGGTCAACTGCTGCTCTCAGTGGCTGGGCAGTAGAAATTATACTATTTTAATACAACTTTAACTGCCAAGGATTCCTATGGAATTCTGAGTTTAGTAGTTTAGTGAGGCACTAGAGATTTCTGGCAGAGCATTCTAAATACCACTACAAAAACTGCTCCATAGGATAGAGCCAGGCAAAGCAGTATCAAAGTGCTATGATTGTGTACTGAGAAAGATACGAAGAAAGAAGCTTCTTCACTAGCTCCAATGGCTTTTGGGGGCTGGTGAAGCCTTCCCTCATCAGTGCAGTCACTTCTCTGCTTATTTGGGAAGCTGGAACAGAGCTCTCTGCTTTGCAAGTTTGCTATGTTGGTTGGGGATTCTGGGCGTTGCAGTCCAAATAAGTAATGTTTTTGGATCCTGATAACACTTTGAAGACTATGCCTGCAATTCAAAGGGTTTTCCTTCATGTGTTACTTTTCTTTGTTCCATCTTTGCTCCATTAAAGGGATGAAGAAGGGTTCCTTTACTCCTTACTTAGGCCTGGTACAGATGAGGAGTAAGGGGCAACCATATGGCTGCAACAACCATCCGTTGTAAAAAAAGAGCTGTGAAATGCAGCTCTTTGTTGCGCCACTGCCAAGGCGCGATTAGTGCCCTGGTGCAGTGCAGTGACATCATGAGTGTGCTGCACTGTTTGGACATGGCACACATGTGACATCATCAACACGCACATCGTATGGATGGCATTGTGCACTGCTGCTGCTGCTGTGACGTGCTATGATTCAGGAGTGTACGGATGTTGCGTGCTCCTGAACCCTAGTATCGCCGTCATAACACTGCTTCCCATCCATGTACACCGGGCCTTACTTAAGTAAAGCATCTTTTCCTCATCCTTTGTCAGGGCTTCTGTAGGCCAAAAGTCATCAACTGTTGCATTAGTCCATTTTGTACAGTAATATCTATTTTGAATTATCCTAATACTTTATTTCAACATGAAGTTAAAACTGATGGAAGGATTCCTGCTTATCCTGGGCCATAAACTGAAAGCAGCTTGCCTAATGTGCATGAAATACAAAGCATAGATTGAAAGTAGCATATGTCCTACATTTTTGATGGCTTATACTGAAATGCACAACATATAACAGGAGGAAGAGGGAGCAATAAATGTCTTCCGCCATTCTTATTCAGGTGAATATTTCTAACTGACATATTCCTTAGGTTTGGTTTAGTTAATTTCAATGTTAGATAAATTTTCAGTTTACAAAAATATGCTTAGGAGACTGTACATATCTTATAGAAACCTGTTATTACATAACTTGGATATTCCATTTCATATAAATACACATACTTTCTTTTGAATTTCAGGTGGCTAAATAAACTAGGCCTAGCTGTCTCTGATGACCAAGCCAATAAAAAGAATGAAGAAGGTATCCTCCAGTGTTAACTTCTTTCTACACCTTTTTGCATGATAACCTTTTTCTAGGATAAAACAAATACTATTAAGAATGTCCAAGACAGAGCACGAGTGTTTGATTAGAGTATAAAAATATGACAATAAGCCTATGAGCAAATTTACAATTCAGTTATAAATCCAAACTTCACAAATATATCAAACAAACTTGACATAATAAAATTCAACACATATGTTTACCATATGGGTCCTTGATATCTACTTGGATTTGGTTCTAGGATCACTCATAGATACCAGAATCTGTGGATACTCAATTCCCATTATATACAATGACACGGTAAAATGGTGTCCCTTATATAAAATAGCAAAATTGAGATTTGCTTTTGGGAATTATTATTTCTTTGAATATTTTGAAGTTGTGCGTGGTTAAATCTGTGGATGCAGAATCCACTATGGCTGTACATATAAACCTCTCCAGCAATCAATATATTAAATTTTGAAGAGACTATTAAAAGAGACAGAGGTTCGTTCTACACTACATGCCATGGTTCCATCCTGTGGAATCCTGGGATCTGTAGTTTCATGATGTATTTAGGATTCTCAGTCAGAGAACTCTAATGCCTCCTCAAACTGCAAATTGCCATATTCCACAGGACAGAACCATGGCATTTCATAGAATCATAGAATCATAGAGTTGGAAGAGACCGCAAGGGCCATCCAGTCCAACCGCCTGCCATGCAGGAAATCCAGATCAAAGCATCCCTGACAGATGGCCATCCAGCCTCCGTTTGAAGACCTCCAAGGAGGGAGACTCCACTACACTCCTCGGAAGTGTGTTCCACTGTCGAACAGCCCTTACTGTCAGCCCTTACTCTGGAATCAAAGTAATAATGTAGGCTGTAAAGTCCCAGAGCCAAGCTAGAGATAGCAGAATACTGTCCTCCTGTCCTAGTGAATGAAATATGTGTTATCCCCTCCCAATATCGGTAGTAACTAAGTGTTCTCTTTTTGAAAGCTGCAGCTTGCATATTCAGAATGCTTGGACATCTGGCAATTCTCTCTCCATATATGATTAGTGTCTACTTGGACTACTATTCCTGAAATTGGCCCAAACCAACAAGGCTGGGGCTTTCTGGGAGGTGCAGTCTGAATGCCAAAACCACCATCACCAACAACAAAGAAAAAATTTCTAACAGCTTGTTTTGATGATTTGGTTATTTTAAATATAGGGCTGGGAAATAGTGGTTTTCCAGCTATTGCTTGACTGCAGCTCCCAACAACTGTAGCCAG
Source organism: Sceloporus undulatus (assembly GCF_019175285.1). Lineage (NCBI taxonomy): Eukaryota > Metazoa > Chordata > Lepidosauria > Squamata > Phrynosomatidae > Sceloporus > Sceloporus undulatus. The sequence goes on from NC_056522.1 coordinate 83,142,362, forward strand.
AATGGTGATGGGAACTGTAGTCCAAGAAATTCTAGAAGCAGTTCCCCAGCCTTTTAAACAGATTATTGTATGCAGTGACCTTGGAAAAAATGAAGGCTATTTATTTAATGTTATTTATTGTGCAATTTTGTCAGGATGTGGAGATTACATTTGTAGTTATTTACTCTTAAAGTATACATGGAGTTTAATTTGAAGACTTTGGAAGACTCATGTTAAATATATTCAGCACCGTAGTGCTATATGTTATATTCTTATGGCTTTGCTGCCTTCCAAATCAAAATGGTTTGTTATACTGCCTGTATTCACCACCACACCAGACATCTCCAATAGTACAGGAGGAACTGAGGAACTGGTTCCAACCAGCATGGCATGTTAAAGGAGGAACTGAAAACCTTACATTACTTGGTTATTTTCTTTCTCAACAAGTAAGGGATTTGTCTGAAATGATTTCCCCATAAACTAAAGTGTAAGAAGGAACTAGGCTAGAAAGGAGAAAGCCACCTTTAAGAGGAAAGACAAACCAAAATAGACAGCAGAAGCAAGTAGAGATAACATTCATTTTGGTCTTATGAGGGTTGAGCTTGGAAGCAACAAACTACAAGAAGTGAGATGGAAATAATGTAGTTACTTGCAATTAATTACTTTTGGGGTAACAAGACTGTGATGAAATTACACCTAAAAAGTAACATGATGAATTAGAATGACGTTCTTTCTAACAATCAACCTGCTGCTTGTTGTAACTTCAGGACTCAGCTGCTTCTGCAAACTTCTCCTGAGTGCACAGCTGACTTAATTCCTCCCGCCCCACCCATATAGGAAGGATGAGTTACACTTCAGCCTGATCCTAAAATTGTCTGCTAGGTACATTGTTGTTGTGTGCCTTCAAGTCATTTCTGACTTACGGTGACCCTAAGGCAATCCTATCATGGGATTTTTTTTGGATGAGATTTGTTCAGAGGAGGTTTGCCATTGCATTCCTCTGAGGCTGAGAGAGTGTGATTTGCCCAAGGTCACCCAGTGGATTTCATATCTGAGCTGGGAATTGAACTCCAGAGTCATAGTCTAATGCTGAAAGCATTATGCCACACTGGGGTAGTACTAGGTATACATAAGAGAATTTTCCTGCATGTTTCTTGCAATGGGGAATGTATACAGCATACAGGGGATACTCCTCATTGTTATTTCTGATCAGTGATAAAAATGGATGGCATTCAGAAGACAACAGTAAAAACAGTGGAATTCCTCTTCCATGTGGCAGACGTAGGATATAGGAGAGTAGTTTGGGCTTACCAAGAAGCCTCAGCGGAACGGATTGGCGATTTCTGTGGGACAAACTAGTCCAGAGGCTGATGGTCCCTTCTCTTGTTGCAAGGTGTAAGAATATGTATGTTCATAGAAAAGTGAAGTCCCTTTCTGGAAATTAAAATTTGCCTTATTTGCTATGCAGTTATTCACAAAGGTAGAGTTATTTAGCTGTGGGAGGCCTAAATATAACAACCCTATCTTGAGAGTTCTGTGTGGTGGCTTTCTATTGCCTTCCTAAAAACATAACCTATTCCCTGGCTCTCACATAAAAAGAGGTTCCATAAACGTGAGGATTTCTACAAGCTTCTATATATTTGCTGTTGCAAGTGTTACAAGGGGAAAAGAAAATCAGAAAAGCTGCAAGATACCCAATTTTGCAAACAGACTACCCTTCATACATGACTGGATTGGGAATGATATGTTTTTCTTTTAGTTCAGGTCCTTTGTACTGCCACACGTTCAGCAGAGTGCCTAATGCATTTTTAACTGCTCTGCTCTTGCTTTCAGAGTGCTATAGCGAAAGTGAGCATGAAGATCCAGAAATAAATGCAGAGACGCCACCACCTCCATATTCAGATCAGCTGCTGTCTTCTCAGTCGGTATGTATTATAGTAATTAGCTTGCTTCCCCTTGCTAAATGGCTTGTGCCAATGTCACTCTCTCCTGTTTTCAAGATGCAATGACAAATGGCAAACTGCGCCTCTCCTCTTTTGTGCAGGAGGATATTTCAAACTACAGCTCCCATAATCCATTTGCCATTGGCCATGGAACTAGAAGCATGAAGCATGCGCACCAATTCTTAAAATGACATCCTTTTACTCTGTGCATAATCCCTTACTTTATGGCTGGTGTATCAGGGAGCTGAACTTCAAAATGTTCAGGGGGAGAAACTTTCCTCATTTCTAATTTAGAGAACAAGAAAGGGGCTTTTTATGGTGCTGTACTGCTTTTATTCTTTGTTTTAAAATAATATTTTGAATGGTTTTAATTTTGTTGTTAATTTAATACTGTTTAAACCCAAGTTTTTAGGGTTTTTTTTAAAAAAAAATCATATGTGTTTTATTGTAATTCTTATAATTTTGTAAATTGCCTTGGTGATACTGCTTGGCATACAGATTCTGCATATAATTCCTCCAATCCAACTGAATGGGAGATTTTGTTTGGAAAGGGACAGATATGTCAAAATCAATCTGGCTTTTGATGACTCAGAGGGTACGTCTTGCACTGTAGAAATAATGCAATTTGATATCATTTTAACTGCCATGGCTCCATCCTACAGAATCCTGAGTTTTGTAGTTTTGTGAGGCACTGGCACTCTTTGTTAGAGAAGGCTAAAGACCTTGTAAAACTATACAACCCAGGTTTCAATAGGATGGCGCTACGGCACTTAAAGTGGTGTCAAACTGCATTATTTCTACAGTGTAGATGAACCCTTAGGCATTCCTGGGACCTCTCAGCAATGTGGCCATGAGCATTCATTTATTTTTTTTGTCCTATTGCCTTTCTAAATCAGAACATTCTCCTCATTATTTATCCTTCACAGTGGCTCATCTTGTGCTGAGCTTCCAGTTTATCACTGCTTTTCCTAAACCACAGTATTCTAACCTTAAATGACTCACTATTTAAGTATTTTAACTAGAAAGCTTGTACGATTGTCAGTCATATCAGGCTTTGCTAATGCTTAATTTGGTTTTATATTGTTTGGATGGTAGGTCATGATACCACTAATATACTCTTCTAAATTTTCCCTTCTGTTTCATGAAGATAAGGTAATCACTACTGCTCCCATCCTTATTAACTGGTGGAAGCAGAATATTTGGTGTTGATAATTACATATATATACATTTACAACAATATCAATTCTTGCTGAAGAAAGTGGTTTAGTGGTGAAGCATTCCCCCCCTAATTTCCTCTTCTTTCTGCAGCTTCCATGCTGCTTCCACACTAAAGAGCCCTCTTGCCATCCACATCAGGTTATTGCTGTCCTTTATGTAGAAGATAGGAAGAATCACCAAACTTCCCCCTCAAGGGAATTCTTAATTCGCTGAAGAGTTATCTATGGTGCAAAGCAGGGGTGGGCAAGTGTCAGGGGTTGAGCAGGTACACCAGGTTACTTTGGAAGACTGTACCTTCATCATCTTCCCAAAGAGTTCCTTGGTATCAGAGCCTTGAAAAGTGTGTGTGTATCTGTTTTCCTTAGACCTGGTGTATGCATCTCAGGCTGATGCTTAAAGTGTTGTGTTTAACAACATTGCCAGAAGCTGCCACCTGTAACATCACCTTTATAACCTCATTGTGAAATCAGAAGGAGTAACCCCCAGGTCTCAAGTTTTGGCTATGAAATCTCAGGACCTGATCTGGCAACCTTTCTTAAAAGTAGTTTTGATTCCAAACTCCTCTCCCCACATTCCCTCAGGGTGAAGGAGGCATTTTTGCCAGTTTTTCAGTCCTGTTCATCAGTTTTAGGCCCACAGGGTTGATTTATTATTATTATTTCTTATTAACATTTATTTATAGAGAGCTGTAAAGTTTGCACAGTGCTTTACACAGTATTTAGTAAAAATTGTACAAAATTAATTAAGGTTACATCCAGGCAAGAATGTCAAAGATTTAATTAAAATTCTGATGTAAGGTTTCTATTTTGTTTTGGGCTCTTCTGTGGCTGCATTTGTGAAGTGCTGCTAAAAAAATTACAAGTATTTTGTTGTTTTGTTTCTGAAGCAGTTAACAAGGAAAGAAAAGACCCTTCTGGTCTGTCTTTTTGGTCTTTCTTGTAGAAGTAAGTCTTGGGCAGGTGCAAGGGTTTATTTTGAACAATTCTATGACAAGAATTTAAGAGGGGAACATTTTCCTATCATTGAAGTGCATGGGAAAGATCACCTCTTGTATCACTGTCTCTTATGTAGCTATTTAAAGGTAGAAAAGTCCTGGCAGAGGACATGGTGACCACTACAAATATCTTAGCACAGATGCCTTGGGATATTTGAACAAGCCTTAAGTTATCGATATTCAGTTCCAAACCAGAATCCAGTGTGTGTTACACAGTGCTATTCAAAGCGTTAACCTAAGAACTGGTGTCAGTCCACAAGCCATTGGCAACTAGTCCCTGGTGAGTTTCCAGGAAAGGAAGAGGCAATTTGTAGATTCTTAGTGTAAATGCGTTATTGGTTCTCAGCACACTAGAAAGAAAGAAAAAAAAAGGTAAGTCCACAACATCAGATAGCTTGAGAAATGCTTGTCTAATGGATCTTGGTAATCATGCCAAGGGGAGACAGCACATCAACACTATTTTATTCATTCATTCATTCAATTTATTGATATACCACCTTTCTCCTAAATTGGACAGAAAGGTACTCACAAAATATTTTTTTTTAAAAAAGGACAATTTCAAAACACAATTAAAAATACCATACCTGGACATAGTTAGATTTTAAAGGCCTGCTTGAATCATAGAATCATAGAGTTGGGAGAGATTATT
>NC_056522.1:83147154-83152550 GCF_019175285.1 Sceloporus undulatus
ATTATTATTATTATTATTATTATTATTATTATTATTATTATTATTATTATTATCCTTTATTTATAAAGCGCTGTAAATTTACACCACCACTGTGTAAATTTCCCTCCTTGGAAGTCTTTAAGCAGAGGCTGGATGGCCATCTGTCGGGGATGCTTTGAGAGTTCCTGCATAACAGGGGGTTGGACTGGATGGCTCTTGTGGTCTCTTCCAACTCTACGATTATATGATTCTATGAGTCTATGAACACCCCCCCCCCCCAAATGTGCTTCTTCAGGGTCAGTTTGGTTCTTGGACTGGAAAAAAAATCCTGCCCCTTATCTAGATGGTTCAAATACTGCAACCATTTTACAGATCTCAGGATAGAGGGTAAGTAAGAGTAAGGCAGGGGTTGGGAACCTTTGGTATTTCAATATTTTGGACTACAAATCCCAGTAATCCCTTACTATTGGCCATATTGGGTGGGGCTGATAAGAGTTGTAGGCCCCCTTCCAAACATTGAGAGGGCTGAAGGTTGCTCAGCTCTGCTACAAGGTGATGTTAGATACCAAATACAAAAAGAGAAAAGGAGGCAGAATATTCATCAGAAGGGTGAGGAGCAGCCATTGGTTCATACAATCCATTATTATATTCTGTATTCAACCTTGCATAAGTACCTCTCATGATAGGAGTGAGGCACTGTGTTCTTACAATTCTTCTGTTACCAAATCTTTGGACACTCTAAATTGCACTAAGCAACTTCCATATCTAGAGGGTCAGAGGTGATAATCTGAAAAGACAGATAATTTCTGGAATTATTGCTTTGAATATCATATATTATCTTGGTAGCAACTGATACCTTTTTCTTTCTCTCTCTCTGCTGCAAAATACATCGCTCTTTCTCTTTGCCTCTTGGCAGAAGGTACCAAGAAATTTATCAGAAAGTAGTTCACTTCCATAATCTTCTGCTTTAAAACAGTGGTGCTTGGAGTAAGACATCTTTGGCTGGGTAAAATTTAAGCAAAATTAACTACAAAATTAATAATTTCACAGAGCTGGCAAATTGCCCATATAGTATATAAGTGCCCCTTGTTGTCAGTTACTATTTGGTTTATATGTGTGTGTTTGTGTGTGTGTGTTTGTGTATGTGTGTATGTGTGTAGTGTTCCTGATGCCATCCATCATTAGTTTATGACTTAATTCCCTTTCCTCTTGCTTTATTGATTCTGGAAAACAGGACCAGCGAGAGGCTTCCTTAACATCATGTGTATCAAGTGAAGCATCATGTTATTTGTCCTCGCCGGAAAGCACTGTGATGAAATCCCAAGGTTCCTCATCTTCTTCTTCGTTGTCCAAAGCATTACATTCAGAGAGACAATCATGGCTTGACTTTGTTAATAGTTCTTCCATTGGGGAAGAGGCAGGCAACCTATCTTCAGCTGCTTCTGGTGACTTTGACAGCACAGATCGCCTGGCAATAGACTGTCATGAGACAATGGGAAGTGGTACTGCTAAACCTGAGGGCAGCTTTCGGATTTCTTTAGCTGAAGGTACATCTTCATTAGATAGCACCAAAGACAACCTGTCTGTTCCTGGAGAAATTGCATCAAAAATTCTATCAAAAGGTAAGTTAAAAAAAAAAATTTGTTGTCCATATACTAATCCATCAGCCCATGCTGGCTGTTCTGCCATTTTTCCCTCTATCTTTTCATTTAAACATGACATTTGTTTGATCAGAGGAATTACCCAGCAACTTCTGTCTTACATGTTAAAGACAAGGAATCACAAGAAAACAATTTATCTTCACATAAAGATATGTACAAATACATAAAATTCAGATATTAACTTGAAAGATGGCAAATAACATTTGTTTATGGATTGTTTATGAATTGATCAGGGCCAATAGCTGGGTCAAACCACTCAACACAATATAGTCTGTCCAGTTGCTTCAGGAGTGTCTAAGCTTGTTTCTTGAACCCCCCTCCCTTAGCTCAGATATTGGAACATTTTAAAAAGAAGATGTTTTGAATGTACCCTTTCAAAGCCCAACAGACACAAAATTAAACAAAACCTATTGAAATATCTTACGAACACATGGAGTAGCTTAGCAACCATGCAGGCCTGCACATGGGAAAGGTTTAGTGAGAAATTCCTTTTTAAAACAATGCAGCCAAATGTCCAGATATAAATAGAAGTTTGTTTGGGTGGGAGGAAGGAAAGACAAGAGACTACCACAATTAAACATAGCAAAAAAATCAATGGAATCATCTAACTTCTAACCTGAATGATTAGAATTTTGGGTTTTAGAACATCTGCAGAAGTCCTTGCAGAAAAGAGGGTCTGAGAGAATGTAGTTTCCTAGGAAGCTAGAGACCACAAGTAAAATCACTTGTGTTTAAGGGAATCAGGGACCACCGAAAGCTGACCGCTTAGCAGAGATGGACTGTTTTGCCCAATAATATGAAAAGTTCATTTTCTGATGTTGGTGGACTAGCCAGCCAAAGAAAACATTTTAAAAATTTAGATTCACCTCTCAAATCCAGAGCTTAGCTTACATGTCCAAAAAGTTTTCTATTTCCAACTAGCTTCAGCATTGTGAAGAAGGGCTTATCTTCTGGATGCTTATGTGGACAACAGCAAGATTTTGCTTTCTGATGAAATCACTTAAGTCATGATTAAGAATGTAACCATAGTACAAGTATGCATTTTATAACAGTGGGATTCAATTTTTTCTGCTTCCATCCCATAGAATCCTAGAATTCATAGGTAAAGCACTTGGAATCTTGTTCCGCACAGTTCTGCTTCTGTAGTTCAAGGGAGTGGACTCAGAAATTCAAGGTACCCCACCAAACTGTCAATCCCAGGATTCCACAGCATGGAACCATGGCAATCAGAATGGAATCAGACTGCCATAATTTTGCAAGAACAGAGTTGAGGAATGGAAAATTATTTGCTAGAAACCCTTTGGGAAGCAGGGAAGGAAGTGATTGTGTCAAAGGAATTTTATATTCATTGTGTAACTGACACAATGTGTAGTCCGTATTTCACCTCCCCATTTTTCCTCTTCTGAGGACAAATAAGCACTCTAGCAAGGGTGATCTCTTGTGGGAAAAGGACGAGAAAGGAAAGGGTTGGGCTAACCTGTCTTTCTTGATTTGCTATCTACCAAGATTAATATTTGCCTTACATTTTATTTTTTTGAAAGTGGAGCGGGGGGGATGACCGGAACTTCACGTAGTGAATTGTTTGAGAGTGAAGTGATAAACAAAGGCTTGAGTACGTGCTTACAGCCCCAGAGGTTTCTTTTTGACTAAATTGAGACTTTTGTACTTTGGCCATATTATGAAAAAACCTGTCTCCCTAGAGAAGACAATGATGTTTGGTAAGGTAGAAAGAAGTAGGAAAAGAGGAGAAGACTGCAGTACAGATGGATGGGCTCAATCAAGGAAAACATAGCCCCAAGTTTGCAAGCCTTGGAGGTCTCTTATTCATAGGATCACCATAAGCTGAAATTGACGTGACAGCAGTTAACAACAACAAACTGCCATAATAAGGAGCAAGCAACCACTTTTCTTTTTTACTTCCTTTGGCAGTTGTTGAGGTAATGTGCTTGATTACAGCAGATGGCAAATAAAAGGGAAGTGTGTGTAGCTGGAGAAAGCCAAACACTGCTACAACAGAATGGAGACCTCTTTATATTATTATAGTTTGTCTCTTCTGGAGCAGCAATAACATCCTCCTTCCTGAAGTATTTATGGATCTCCTGGAGTCAGTGATCACAGGCAAGGCAATTTCTCTGATCCTGTCATGAATCTGATTCTTCAGTGCTTTCTCTTAACTCTCTAAGGGAGATCTCTGGTGTGCAGGGGAAACAACAATAGCAGTTCTCATGCCTAGTTCTGCTGATATTGCTGGACCCATAACAGGACAGCAGCTTCCATAGTCAGTATATTTTCACAATGTGAAATATGATCCTAGCCTGGACTGCCCTTGGGAAACTCTCACATTTTGTAGTGTTACCCAGAATCTGTAATTGGAGGAAGGGTCAGGGCACTGAATGAAGGACTTGAGGAGGAGGAAAGCATTGATAAAAATGATACATGTTGCAACTTGCAAGGAGCCTCAAAGCTGTCATTCTCTTCCTCTATTTTAAGATGGAACCGACAGTCTAAAGAAAAGAAACAATGGCTTCCGTACCTTTCACAGTGGTGCAAAACAGGAGAATATGTCCATTTTCTTCTCTCTCTCTCTCTCTCTCTCTCTCTCTCTCTCTATATATATATATATATATATATATGACATTAAGAGGCTTCTTCTCTTGTATTCAGTCCCTTTTAAATATGCTACTCTGGTTAGTCTTTCTGGTGCCCTCAGGATCTGGAAATGTTAGTATTAGAATTGATATAAAACAATTCAAGAAAATTAATTCATTAAGTTAAAGTAACTAATTTATTAAACCATAAAAACAGATTTACTAAAACTGATCGCTAATAAATTAAAGTTAAATATTTCTCAGAAATTATGCTGCTGCATTACAATATCAAAGTTAAAAGTTGTTGCTGAAAATGTTAAAAAATAAGAGTAATAGATCTATTTTTTAAAAAATGAACTGTTCTCAAGCTCTGGTTGCTACAGGATAGAGTTCATGTGTTTCAGTTCATTGTTGGGTCTCCTTATTTAGTGAACAACAACATCTTTTGTTACCTTATTTTTGTAACTTGTAGATATTGAATCACAGAATCATAGATGGGGGGGGGACTGCAAGAGCCATCTAGAGCAGGATATAAATAAGTGTGTATGTAGTTTCCTTAGTACTTTATCATAATCATTCTAACAATAGGATTCAGGCCAATGTTTCATGCTTTACTGGCAAGATGAATCATTTTTTCTTCTCCTTGCTGCAAGAAAAGCATTAAAAAGTCTTCCCTTAAAAAAATACTCACCATTTGAGGCTCATTCTGTGCAAAATGTACACTTTTTCACAGAGAAAATGCTGTTTTGTTTAAGACCTGGATTGAGAGGAATGAAAGCCTTTTGGTTGTCCTTGGGATGGTCTCCCTCTCTCCTGCCTTCTCAGTCATAGAAAATATAAATGGAGTAACTCTCTGTGTACTGCCTGAAAGGCTTAGTGGGATGAAAACAGATTGAATGGGTAGATGAATGAATGAAGAAGTGTAATCTGTCTATAGGAACCTTGAGGTGATGTTTAGGGAAGGGACTAAGGAGGCAACTTACACATCACCGCAAAAGAGGAAACATGCCACAAAAAAAGTGGGGGAGGGGGAAACATTTGCTTAAATTGCTGTAGACAGTGTAAGAAATCAATTAGCATGACAACAGACTGAAGATTCTGGGAGCTTTAGTATTTATTTATTTATTTTTTAAAAAACCCTTTCTTGTCAGAAATGTAATTCCCATGA
>NC_056522.1:83152560-83203899 GCF_019175285.1 Sceloporus undulatus
TATTATTATTATTATTATTATTATTATTATTATTATTATTATTATTATTAATAATAATAAAGCGCTGTAAATTTACGCAGCGCTGTACATACAAACTTTTAGTTAGATGGTTCCCTGCCCTCAGGCTTACAATCTGGAATCCTTGGATCTACTGGGTTTCTGCAGAGGCCTACAAACACTCCTCCTTTCCCCCTTGATTTCCCTACATTCTGGGAAGGGCTGCAGTGGGAAGGGCACAAGGTGGAAGGAAGATTGTTTGGCAATAGTTGCCATGCATGGTATTCTTTATTTCACACATAGCAGAGTAGCCCTGAAGTAGCATGAAATCTTTGTGAGAATCATGGTCTAAAAAGAAAGTTGAACATTGTTATCAAGTGACACTGCTTCCTTGGGCCCTCAGAGTCACTTCAGGGTGGCTAGTTACATGTGTGAATGACATTTAACACCTTTAGTGCACTGTGATAAGCAAAGTGGTGTTATATAAGTCCCATAGAGAGCCACTTCCTTCCTTTGGTCTTTAACAAATTTTCATGGGCAGATGCTCAGATGTGAGAAAACGTATTGTGTATGATGAACATAGGTGTTATTCTGATACTACGCTTAACAGACCAAAAAAAACCCCTAGTATTAACATAATAAATAATAATAATTATTTATATCCCGCCTCTCTGTGGAACACAACCAGGGCGGCTTACAATTAAAATGATACAATTCCATATTCCAATATCCCACTTCCTTAAAATAATAATTAAATTGTACAGAGTTAAAACATACCTTAAAAAAACCAATCAATCAACAATGATTATAGCATAATTCCAGGGAGTAGTAGGTTCCGATGTTCAGTTTTTTAGTAGTCGGTTATCTACTCAGGGAATGCCTGCTGGAAGAAATCCGTCTTCACAGCTTTTTAAAAGCTGTTTAAGCTGGTAATATGACGGATCTCCTCTGGCAAGCCATTCCATAATCTGGGAGCAGTTGCCGAAGAAGTCCTATGGGGCAGACAGTCTGTTTTTTATAGGTTGCAACAGATTCCTCCCAGAGGGGTGGATTGTACAGAAGGAGGTGGTCCTGAAGATAGGTTGGACCCAAGCCATTTAGGGCTTTAAAGGTCATAACCAACACCTTGTACTGTGCCCAAAAACTAATAGGCATCCAGTGGAGTGATTTTAGAACAGGTGTTATATGTTCACTTCTGGCCGTGCCAGAGATCAACTTGGCTGCCATGTTCTGTAATAATTGAAGCTTCCGAACTAAGCACAAGGCTAGCCACATGTAGAGTGCATTACAGAAATGGAGTTGTGAGCTTACCAGTGCATGCACCACAGTTTCTAGGTCCCTAGCTTCCAGGAAAGGATGCAGTTGGCGTATCAGCCAAAGCTGATAACAGGAGATCCTGACTGTCACATTCACCTGATTTGTCAAGTGAAGCAATGGATCTAGGCATACCCCCAGACTGCAAACACAGAGGAGAGTGTGATCCCATCTAGGACTGGAGGTTATATCACAATGCCTGGTTTAGGGGGCCCCCACCGTAAATACCTCAGTTTTGTCTGGATTCAGCTTCAATCTGTTTTTCCTCATCCAGTCCATTAATGCTTTAAGACAGGGGTAGGCAACCTGCGGCCCAGCAAGGCCTTGGGACCGGCCCCAGCCCGGTTCTGCCACCGATTGCCACCAGAGCCTTTGGCCTCTCGTGTGAGGGCGTGGGGCCTTTGGCCTATCAGGAGGAGGCGGGCAAGGGGGGGCAAGCGGCAGGCAAGTGGGGCAAGCGGCGGGCAAGGGGGGTAATTGTCTATAGAAGCCTCCGAAACATGCATTTATATTAACATTTTTTTAAAAATCAGCAAATTTTTTGCGTGTCCTCCATTAAAAAAAAAGTGCCCTCCATTTGAAAATTTTGTCCTACATTTGTCCTGGTTTATTTCTTTAATTAATTTTTTTAATTTTTTAAAATTATTTATTTTTTTGGCTTCGGCCCTCCAGTTGTCTGAGGGACAGCAACCCGGCCCCCGGCTCAAAAAGGTTGCCTACCACTGCTTTAAGACATTCATTGAGAGGAGGGATGACATCTGAAGTCATATCTGTAGATCAAGACATGGCGAAATATATTTGGTTGCCATTCAGGGCAGTTAAGAGTGGTCAAAAGCAACATAATTACAAAATGTAATTTCTTTTCCTGGCGCAGTACAAGGTGTTGGTTATGAAGAAAAAAAAAACAAAAAAACAAAAACAAAATGTAATTTAAAAAACAGATGGATAATATGAATATAACAGGTCGTAAAACTTTACATGAAAGACATTGTTATGCAGTGAAACATAGTAAAAGAAGGTACTTCTCCAGCAAGGAATGGAATTCCTATATTTTGGAACAGCTGTCAAGAAGGCCCTAGCTTTTCTCATCATTGCCTGTGAGCTTCCATTGTCAAGTGGGACACACACCTACTGTGGTACCTTGACCCTTGAAAGTGGCCTATCTTTGTCATAGAACTGTGCTGTCTTTCACATTTCCATGTTACAATAGTATGTGCACACCTAAATAGAAAACCTGTTGAGATAAAAGTGCATTTGTTGTTGTTGTGTGCCTTCAAGTCATTTACAACTTATTGTGACCTTAAGGAGAACCTATCACAGGATTTTCTGAAGCTGAGAGTATGTGACTTGCCCAAGGTCACTCAGTGGGTTTTCATGACGGAGCAGGGGATTAACCCTGAACTCCAGAGTTGTAGTCCAATGCTCAAACCAGTACACCATGCTAGCTTTCAAAAGTGTATTGCACAGAATAATATTTTGGAAACAGTTGGCTTCAGAACACATATCTGTGTCTTTTGATTTATCCTTAGATGAAATCTTGCATGGCCCCATGCAACAGAAGAGTTCTGCATGTGGAACTCCTGTACAGTTCCCTGTCCCCAGCACCAAGATTCACTGTGTTTCTACAATAGCTCCCTCCCAATAGCCATTCCATAGTTGAGAGGAAAGAGCTCAGTGAGAGAGTGCATGTTCTGCATGCAGCAAGGTGAAATGCTGGGTGGGCATCTTGAAATATCTCCAGGAAAGAATCCTGGCTGAAGCCCTAGACAGTCAGTATCTACATTACTAGGCTGGATAGACTAATGACCAGACTCAGTAGAAGACAATTCTTATCTTGTTGTCTCTGTTAACCAACTGTATGCAGCTCCATTTCCTACAACAAACAGAAAGGATTTTTGCTATAATAGAAAGATTTTAAATGAGGACAGGAAATGCTACAGGAGCATTTCCTATAGTCCCTTTGCTATAGCATTGTGTTAATGCAATAAGCTATATTTAGCTTTCCTTTAAGCATAGGATTTTTATATTTGTAGAATGTTGTAACAATGAATCAGTGCATACACCTGGAAGTGTATTAAAGTACAAATATTGGAGGACCACCACAGAGCTAAAGTGTGGTATTAAAATAAAGTTTTTATTAAAACAAATGGAGGAAAACGATGATGCAGGAATTAGGATGAGAAGACAAATAGCATGGAGGTCTGCTACACAAACAACAAAAATTTACCATTTCTGTTTTCACGGAGTGATCAGGTACACAGCTTCCTGGGGGGAATGTAGTGACAAGTTTACTATTAACCTATTGGTTCCATGAGTGAAGTTGAAGTAATTTCTAATAGTAAATGTCCCTTTTGTATAGAAGTGCAAACAACTGTCAGATGCTGACATGGAGACTCCCTTCATGAGCACACTCATCCATGTAGTGAACTGCTTAACAACAACAACAACAACACATTTTATTTCTTTCCCATCTCTGCTCAAACCTTGAGGTGGAGTACAGCAGGTTAAAATAAAAAACACAATTAAAAACACATAAAACCAAGAATTAAAATACAATACTATAATGCTGTTGAAATATACTCATAAGTGCACATTCTTTAGAATGTACAAATTAAAAAGTCATAATTGAAAATGGATTGGGTAGGCCTGCCAAAAGACAGATGTTTTTAAATGCTATTTTAAATGCAGTAAATATTTTCAACTGTTCTATCTCTTCTGATAAGAGCCAGTGTGTCATAGTGGTGTGTGTGTTCGACTATGACTTTGGAGACCAGTTCTCCCACCTCAGCCATAAAACCCACTGGATGACCTTGGGCAAGTCACATGCTCTCGGCCTCAGGGGAAGGCAATAGCATGCCTCCTCTGAAGAAAGCTTGCCAAGAAAACTCCATGATACATTTGCTTTAGGGTTGCCATGACTCAAAAATGGCTTGAAGGCACACAATAATAACAACATCTCTTCAGGAAAGTCATTTTACCATCAAAAAGGTCAACTGACACAAAGGTCCTCTGGGAAACTGTTGCTAGTCTAGTCCTGGCCTGTTGGAGCAAACATTTCTGTTTTTACTAGAGGTGTGTGTGAATTCCATTATAATTCACTCTTGGGGTGGGGGTAGGGGGCAAATTTCTTTATATTGAAGAGGGGAAAAATTGAAATTAGAAAAAAATTAATGTAAGAGAAACTGATATTGATAGATTGATTAGTCTATCCAGGCAAAGGGCTTTGAGTGCTAAGCTCTTACATCTCCACCTTTGAATCTCCTTTGTATATTTACTTAAGTTTGCTGTGCACTGTGACAGAGAGAGTTACCACTTTCTTTCCATTTTTTTTCCTGAGAGGGTCTCCATCTTTAATTTGGTAGGAAGGTATAATGTGGGTCCCTCCATGCTAGCAATAGTTGTTCTTATTGAAATTGACTGGTGCAAATCAAGGGGAATTTCATTTTAGCTTATTTTTGAAGAATTTGTTGAAAGTTTTCTTCATATTCATGATGTCTGAAGGGCTCTGCTGGTTGTAGGGTACACTGCGATAAGTTATTGTGGAATGACCCCAAGGGGGTCTTGATAGCTGCCACCCAACACCCCACAACTGAGAGAGTACCAGGGACGTAGCTAGGATTTTAGGAAGGGGGGGGGTCCAGACTAAGTGCCACCATTATAATGGGGCTTGGGTGCGGCGGCACAGCAGCACACACCATTCATTTTTCTAATGGGGGGGGCGGACCCCAAGAACCCCCCCCCCCGGCTACGTCCCTGAGAGTACTGTAGACATCATTGCCCAGTGTCCAAAATGCAGCACCTCTGGAACCATCTATTTAGGACACAGCCTTGCTGAAAAGGTAGCTTTTTGAAGAGGTGGCATTATCAGATGTAGTAGCTATGATGGTGGAGCCCTTTCATTGTAGTTACGTCTAATGATACAGGATCTTAACCAATGGTTTGTCTGAGTATCAGTTTTTTCCATGATTCTCCCTTGCATGATAGTGTAATCTCCATCAAAGCATCACATGTGTATTCACCTGTTTTATTCACAAAACCCAGTGGCACCAGAGCTTTATAGATCCCCATCTCTTCTGTCCTACAGATCGTGCAAAATCCTCCGAAGATGAAATGGAGAAACTTTACAAGTCTTTAGAGCAAGCAAGTTTATCTCCTATTGGGGACCGCCGGCCTTCTACAAAAAAAGAGCTGAGAAAATCCTTTATCAAAAGAAGCAAAAACCCATCAGTGAATGAGAAACTCCACAAAATCCGAGCACTGAACAGTACATTAAAGGTAAAGAGTTCAGATGTGATGAAATAAAGCCAGAGCTAAGAAAATTCTGGATAAGAGATTCTGGGAGGTATAGTCCCCTCTAACTTGTTGTTGTTGTTGTTGTTGTGTGCCTTCAAGTCATTTCCATCTTATGGCAACCCTAAGGCAAACCTATCATGGGGTTTTCTGGGGCTAAGAGTGGTCACCCAGTGAGTTTCCATGGCCAAGAGAGGAATTGGACCCTGGTTTCTAGGATAATAGTCCAACACTCAAACCACTACACTGTGCTGGATCTCCTTCCCTAATTGCCTTAGGTCAATTTGGCACTGGGCTGTTCAGCAGTCACTGGATGGTGTGTGTGTGTGTGTGTGTGTGTGTGTGTGTGTGTGTAAACTAAAATCATGATTGCCTTGAATAAATCCTAGAAATAAATAAGTAAACAATGAATGAATGGGAAGGAAACATGAATGGGCAGTAATATAGATGTGACAGACCTCTAGTGGTCACCAGTTCGAATTTCCAATTCTTTGAACTACTTCTTCACTTCTTCTTCTTGTTTTTCTGCTAGTGCAAAGAACATGACCTGGCCATGATTAACCAGTTGCTGGAGGACCCCAAGCTAACAGCAAGGAAATTCAGAGAATGGAAAACTACAAATACCATGTTGGTTCAGGATATCTATCAGCAGCAGGATGTGCTGAACATGTCTCAAGAAAATGTTACAGAATCAGAATTGGCAATGCAGCCATCCTTCATTGAAAGTACCATCTGAAAACAGTGGGTTGGCGGCAACAATTTTCTTCACTTACTAATAGTTTAAGCTGCTATCACTTCAAGTTTTGGTTTTCCAAGGAGGTCATTGCTTCATGTAATGGAAAACTGAACCCATTCTCCAGAGCACTATTTCCTTCCTTAATATTCCATTAAGATAGAAAGCTGCCATCTAAGTGATCACATCATGAAGCTAGTCTTGGTGAAATTCTGAGGATATTTACCTGATGGACTGGATTTTTTGCCTCCATAAAAAGAATTCCTAAGCAAGTGCAGTATCTGGACATTTTAATGTGTTTGTACATATTGTAAATAAAAGGTCTTGGCTATTTTAAATGTTCTTGAAGGAAGCAACAAGTTGGGGAGATGCTATCAGGATAAAGCTAAAATAACACATACCATTTTCCAATGGTGCCAATTAAAATTTTAATCCTTTATGATGAGAAGCTGTTTTAAGCACAGAGGAAATAAATCAAATGACAATAACTGTACTCTAGAATGCCTTTTCATAATCAGTTCAGTAGTCGCCTTTTGCCGTCATAATGTCTCCATATTTATTAATGGCCCAATTATAGATGTTTCCTGGCACCATGAGGCAACAGTTGCATTTGACCTGTTTTTCATGACCAAATAAATTCTTCAATATTGCACAAATAAGCTTCTCCTCTCAGTTTTATCAACTGTCAGGGTTAATGTTAGACCTTTTGTTACCACATCTCAAAGAATAAGATTCTCACTTCACCTCCACTTTTTGTATACACATACAGAGAGAGAGAGAGAAGAGTAGTGTTTCACTTCAGCACTGATGATGGGAAAATATTCTTCCCCATATCTGTGGGAGGCTAGTTGGGTTAGGGCATGTGGGCCAGGCAACATGGCACAGACACAACTCCAATGACTGGCTCAGGGAAAATCTCAAGTGGAATGGCTGGAAGGCAACTACTGCATATCTCTAGCAACTGCCACTTTCTATGCAATGGTTGGTTGGCCCTATTGTTTTCCAAAGAAAGCTGGGGAGGTGGAACTTGGGAATTCTAGCCAACTGTGTCAGTTTCTCTTTAAAAGTTTGGGATATTTTGTGTAGCTTAGGAAAGCTTACAAGAGGCTGGGTAATTTGAAGATTGTTTTCACCTGTGTGTACCACTATTAACTCCAAGTTTGGGTAAATCAAGAATTTTTTTGTTCAGAAATATGCAAAAGTTCACTCAGACATGCAATAGTAGTTCAGACAAGTGCAGCACACACAGGTATCAAAATTATATAACAGAGTTTGAGGATGTAGAGAGGGCAATATTTACCTGACTTGAAGAGGAGACCATGGAAAGCAGGACATGACTCAACCGAAGTCTGAAGGCAACACAGTTTGTGGAAGAATCTATCTGTGCACACAAGAGGGGGTCTAGGTTTGGAAATGACAGTTATATAAGAGATCCTAGCCTCAAGGAGTCCTAGGTGTTATCTTACAATGTAAAAAAAGACCTGATGGCTTTCTCATGGGATTTACAATGGGATTCCAGACCAGTCAATAGCTTTAACTTCAGAATTACAAAAAACTTTGCATTCAGAGAAAATTCCCTCTCCTGGAATAATTCAATGGTGCTAGAGGGAGCTGATGATTCCCTGAAGATGAGGAAGCGTGCCAGGCTTTCTCAACATTTGAGAACCGATTGACAGACAGTAAGCACTGGTGTGATAATCTTATTGTTGCAAGAGAATATGCAGAGATCCCGGAGGAGAAAGGAGTGATCAGCACATCCATTTAGCTTTTGTCTTGCTGTTCCCTGGGTCATTTCATATGTCTTTGGGTCTCTGTGTTCTTCCCATGGGAAATTCATTTGCTGTCCCAAAGGTCATCATGACTTCTTAAGAACATGCTTGGCCTGAGATATGAAAATATGAAAACTCCAAATACAGTGTGGGGATAATTAATAATAATTTGTTTTATTTATATACTGCTATTCCAAAGATCATAGCAAGTAAGCTAATTAGCAACTAAGCTAATTAGCAAGTAAGCTAATTTGCCCCCAACAGTCTGGGTACTCATTTTAGCGACCTCGGAAGGATGCAAGCCTGAGTCGAGCTTGGACCCTTTTGCTGGTCTTGAACTCGCAACCTTGTGGTTTCAAGTGAATGGCTGCAGTACAGGCATTTAACCATTGCGCCACCAGGGCAGGGTGTACTAACACTATGGCCCTATTGATGTGCCCCTCCAATACCTGACAAATTCTTTATAAAAATACAATGAGGTTTCAGCAGAGTGTACATTTATCTTCAGTCTGCAGCACAGTGTGTTTGAATGCCTTATCCTAGAAACCCATGTTATTCTTTAACACCCATAAGTATATGGAAAGAACCTTGCTGGGTCAGATCAAGGGCCTCCCTAGTTCATCATTCTGTTCACCCAGGTGATCAGTCAGTTGCCTATGCGATACTCCAGGAGTGTGTGTGTGTGTGTGTGTGTGTGTGTGTAATAAGAAACAGAACTGTATGGGGGGAAATAATAGAATTGTAGAATAAGAATGTTTTAAACAAATATATAGACAATTTTACAAGGACACTGCCAATCATCTCAAAAACAAATGGAAATTTTAGCACTGCTTAAAAAAGTCACCCCCATACAAGTTGAAAAACTTAACATGTTCCAGAGGAGTTGTCTGTCATGAGAAATTGTTTTAAGAGGGTTTTTTTCTTTAAAAAATTACACACGCACACATTCATTTTAAGTATAGAAAGTGTTCTGTCCTTTACTGGAGAGCTAAATTTTCTGATAACAGGAAAGAAATACTGTGGCTTTCTTCACATATGCACAGTTGGTGTTTCATGGCTTGTGTGAAGTCTTCATAAAGCAACTGACATTTCTGCTTTACCATTTTTCATTATTTTTGTACTGTCTCCTGGAGTGTTACATGCCCTGCTTAAAATGTCAGAACAAAACTACTTGACTTCCCCCATATAATCCTATTGTTAGAATGCAGCTGCTGTTCTTGGTTCTTCCTTGTCTAAGAAAGTCACACCAACTCATTGTTATATCTTGCAGCAGCTTCAGAATCATTCTCCAAATCATCTTCCTAAATTAGCTGATTTTCTTGCTTCAGGTAGAGCTCTGCCCTGCTTTTGTCCTGGGGATTCAATATACATATATTCAAATAGATAGCTGTGTTTGTTGTTTCAGCATTAAAATAAGGGTGTGTGTGAGGGGGAGGAAGCTAACTTAACCTTTGAGACTAACTGATTTATTTTATCATGAGCTTTGCTTTTGCCTGAGCCTACTGGGAAGGGAAAGATTCTCTCCCCACTTCTCCTCTCCCTTTAATGAGTTAACAGAGAATGAATTTTCTATTTTGAACTCAATTTGCAGTAATTTCAGTATGGCAAGTAATTTGAATAAGTAATCTGAATAAGGTTATTTAAGTAAGCTTGCCTGACAACCCTTTTGGGAGAAAAGTGGTATTTAAATCCCATAAATAAATAAACAAGGTGAAGACAAATGGGGAAAGTGGAAGGAGGCAAGAGAACCTGGGACATTATGAAATCAGCTGATACATTGGGACAATAGAGGTTTATTTGGAGCAGTTAGTGGACGTACTTTGTCTGAAAAGAGCCTTTCTAAAAGGATTGCTGACTATGAATCTTTGTGAGACTAGAACACTGCAGCATCAAGATGCAGCTGTAATAAAAGAAGACTGTTTCCTAATTGATTGTTGTAACAGTAAGGTCAAACTAAAAAGTTCAAGAAAGAAAGGTTTTTAATTTATTGTAAATATTATGAAAGTACGTTAAGTACTCATCTGATTTTACTTTAAAAAAATGAAATATAGTGCTCCAATGAAACATAGCAGACAAGATGGATACTGTATTTAAAAATCTTCCTCCGGCTGCTTTTAGGAAAAATATCTGCATTTATTTTAGTTAAAACCACACATTAAGTACATTAATTTTGAGAGATGTGACTGGGTCCACATGCACCATCTACTGGACTTTCATTGTATTACAGGCACTGATTACTATATGTTTTGATTTTTATACCTGCTTGTTACCATGCGTATACTGTATTTATCACTTGAAGATGCCTTGGTCAGAACTTAATCTACTTAGATTTGCATAAGCATTCACTTTAGACTGTTGAAACAAAGAGCTGTAGCTATTTTCTTTTAGCAGATCAATGGAGCTTTTATTGGGCTAGTTAGAGACATCTTTTGAGGCTGAGCTGCCCCAATTCAGAACTGTTATGCTCCCTCCTTTGAGAATGTGCCTGAGTGTTTATAAATTTTTTAAAATGTGATTTTTAAAAAAGAAATTAGAAACCAGGGGCCTCTCCCTTTCTCATCCTACTGAGCCTTGCCCCATTCACACCATTTCTTCCACTGAGCTCCAGTGTTTAAAACATACACAAGCCCCCTAAAGCAAAACATACGCAAGCCCCTGAGTATTTGGTATGCAGTAAAAAGGCCTCAAAATGGCCTGCTATTCCTGCTCTCAGCTCTACGGGTCCAGACAATAGAGATGAGTAGCACATGAGCCAGGCTTCCCTAAAGCATGCTTCAAGTCTCACAAGAAACTCACAAGAGTTCTGGGCTGCCGTGAGAGCTCTGATCCTGAAGAAGCCTGAAACTCTTACAGGAGGACCTCCTTTTACTAGACCTGAGCTGGGCTTTATGTAGGCCTAACTCTTTTGTACCAGATAGTCTTGAACTGGCCTGGCAATAGAGAGGGTTGTCTCATATTGCTGTTTGAGAAACCCTCAGTTTGTGCCAAAATAATGTCATTGGCTTTGGAAGCTATTCACTTTGACTTGGGTGGGCATTCTGACCATTTGCTGCTTTGCCTCATGCAGCAAAATGAGCTGTGCTGTTCCAGAATAAAGAGAATGGAAAAGGTTTTGCACAGATGTTGTTGGACTGCAGCTGCAATAATTGTTAGCCAGTATAGCCAACAATGAGTAATGCTGGGATTTGCAATCCAACAAAATCTGGAGAGTCCCAATATGGAAGAAAGGAGACATCAGGAGCTCTCAAGTACATATTTCCCCTGAATCCAAATATTTCTTAACTCTGGTCAGCCAGGTTTCTTTATATGCATCAGCTGTATATCTTCATAAGTAATACATCATCCAACCCATTTGTCGTATTCCTACTAAGCAAAAACAAATTTATGTTAAAATATTTTCTGATGACTTCTGTGATCACCAGTATGCAGGATTCCTGCCCCCCCCCCCCCCCGGAAAGGACCCACTAAAACGATGTTGCTAAATTTCCCCCCAAGCAAGGACCACTAAAGCTACTGTATGTTGCTAAATTGAGCAAAGAGAGATCTAAAAACAAGACTGAAGTAATGTCACCTTATCAGTATTTTATCAAGGTTTTATTACATTTTCTTGTGCACAGGACACCTGTAACTGGCAGCAATTTATTAAAGGGCTCAAAGAAGGACTTGGCTTCTGGTCTACCACAGAGTTGTGCATTGATCCTCAGTTTGTTGTTAGGAGATTTTCATCAAATATAAATAACATTAGATCAATGATTAACTTAACAAAACTAGCCAAGAGGTAGTTTGAATTCAATCAAGAATCAATAAATGTAAGGGAAGAGCAATTCTTAGGAAAGACTTAAGGGAAATGTGTGGTGGCTGCAGACGTTTGACAGCTACTGGTATAGCATCATCATAATCAACAACAACAACATGTCTTGTAGGTCAAGACTATGTCCCTATTTGCAGGGGCCAAATAAAATGACATCTTCTGATCCCTCAGTGAGGAGACCAGATGAGGCACAGGACAAAGCGCAGTTCTCATGTGAACAGACTGGATGGCCAGCCCATTCAGCATTAGAACCAATGTTTACCCCTCTTACCCTGAATCTTAAAAACTCACTGGTTGCTTCAGATTCACCTAGTGGCCAATGCTAGGTGGGTGTTTAAAATATGTAATGTTGAGTCATCTGCCCCTGCTACCAGTTTCTCTCTCTGATGTCAGACCATGGTGCCCAGCCATCTAATCATTGCTGGGTATCTTATTCTGACCTCAGAATGCATGTGAGGTGGAGGTGGACATACTGGGTGGCTCAGCAAGACATGCATGCATTCAGCCTCTTGACATCAGAATTGAGGGCCTTGCAATGGGGAAGGGTTGGGGCAGGTCCGGAAACAGAATATTCCAGGCTGCTCTGTGCTTGTGCAGACAGGGCCTGTGAAACCTGGACATCTGAAACTTGACATGGATACAAAGGAAATCCTGGAGGATATGTATCTTAAAACCTTTTGGTTGCAAAATTCAAGAATTAATATTGAATGTTTGAATCAGTTTGAATGTTTCTTATCCTATAGAAACATCCAGTTGCTAAGAAGCAGACTAATCAATGTAAATGGGCCTGTAACCTGTGACAGACAATGACAGCTGGTGGCTCCCATGCACGGGTTTTCAGTTCAGATTTTCAGTTACAGCAAAGGAGCTAGCTCAAGTTTATGGCCTTGTCTGCACTGGCCAAAATACTCCAGGGGCAGCCCAGAGTATCCTGCAGCTGCCCTGCTCTGCCCCTGTTACCTTCACCTCCATTTCTGCACCACGGT
Organism: Sceloporus undulatus; assembly: GCF_019175285.1. Taxonomy (NCBI): domain Eukaryota; kingdom Metazoa; phylum Chordata; class Lepidosauria; order Squamata; family Phrynosomatidae; genus Sceloporus; species Sceloporus undulatus. The sequence continues at coordinate 83,165,461 of NC_056522.1, forward strand.
GCCTGTTTGCACAGATATTCCACTGGACCACCTGATGCAACTGCCTTGGGTACCTCATTTTTGAGGCCAGAACAAGGTGCCCAGTGATGGTCATATTGCTAGGCACCTAGTTCTGACCTTCATCCTAGGAGCATCCAAAATAAGCACCAACCTCCTCTGCTCATTCCACCACGATGCTGCTTCTGGCCTTTTTGAATGCTTGGGCAGAAAAATGGCAGTGGTGGCACCTCTTTGGTACTTCCCCTCAAAGGAGTGCTAAGAAGAATCAGGCTGAGAAGGATCTACATAAGTCATTTCTGTATGATGACAGTAAATCTTGTCCTTTACATGGTTTGCTGCATGCCCCTAAGTTTTATCGTCGACTTATACGAGTCATATAAAAATCTATAATTTTGGCCCCAAATGTGCCCTCGACTTATACATGAGGTTGAGCTATAATCATGTATATATGGATAAGTGTAACTGAGGTTTTGGAGCAACAGAGTGGGAAAGGCTGTATCCTGAGCAGCAGAATCTCCAGTCCTGTGAGTCCCAGTCATGCTCTGCCAGCACTTTTTTGAAGTTGGAAGCTTTCCAGCCTCTAAAAAGTGTGGGTGGAGCGCAGCTGGGACCCGGGCTGATGGTGGGCAGCGATTAGGTGGTGATTTAGCATGTGATAATCCCAACCTCCATGCCACGTCCCAGCTGCAGCCTGGGATGCTTGATCCGGTTTTAAAGTTCATCTGATAAATTCCAAAGCAATTTTGCATTTTCCTACAATAAGGCCTTGGATTATGGAAAGAGTCTCCTATGTTGCAACTTTCCAACTGTCTCCATTTGGCAGAGACAGTTCTGATTAATGCTCTTTTTATGCGCTTTCCAACTGCTTTTAAAGTTTCTCTTCTCTCAACTTCCCCCCTTGTTCTCAGTTTATTGCAAACACTGTAAACTGAGTTCAAAGTGTAAATGTATTCTGGCTCAGTTAACTCAGGAAGAGGTAGAGGAGAGGAAGGGGAAGAATCTTTCTCTTCCCTGCAGATTCAGACAAATGCAAACTGCAGCAAGGTCTCATTAATAACTTTGCCATCCTGGCCACAGTCTGATGTTGCTTGGCCATATGTGTTCCAGTTTTCATTTATGAAATGTTGGAGGGTATGCAATAGTGCCAAGTTTCAGTGACGACTGGGTACACCTCCTGTGAAGGATACCTGACAAGAAGGTAGGAGGAATGCATAGAGATCCCACAGTACATGCCTACCTGCATATTGGTTGGGAAGTGACTTGATTTCCAGTACAAATAATGTAGAGTCATTGAATCAATGGGATTCAGTAGGTCTATTTTTGTTGGGAATAATAACGTGATTTAGGCCAAAGTATCCAAATCTGAAATCTCCTTTATGTTGCTTGAAGTATATATGCATGTGTATGTATGCATCTCATACTATAGGGGCTATTCTAACTCATGCAAAACAGTGGGTACTTTTGAGAGTCCCAAAGAGTATATTTGGAAAGGACTATTTTAGTTGCTGCATAACCAATGGCAAGCTTCTACTAAGGCTGATCAAATGGGGTTTAAATCAATTGTACTTAGTTTCAGTAGAAAAATAAGAGGACTGCACTATTAATTCAGTGTAGGATGAAATAGGGACAGTTTAAAAGTATTTTTTAAAATAATATATACTCTAGATTCCTGAATATAAATTTTCTTATTTATTTATTTTATTCCAAAAGTGAGTTATGGTCATTTCAGGCCCCAGTCAGTAACCAGAGCTGGCTTTAGCTTTAGAAAGAGTAAAATGTTTCTGCAGGTGGCAGCTCATGGGAGGTAGTATCAAGATCTAGGAGGTAAGAGTTATTTATTAAGTGCCTCTAAACTAGCCTGCTGCCTTATGTGTGGGGAAGGACATTGCCCCAGTGTCATCACTGATTCAACTGTCAGTCCAGTTTCTTCCAGGACTACTAACCAAAGGCTAATATTTTATGCAAGTAGAGCCACCCCTACCACTACGGTAGGCAGAAAGAGGTAATCATCTCAGATGCCCTATTTGATCCTTTTTCAGCCAGACCCTCCTTATCTTCACTATCTCAGATTTCTTTCCTACACTATCCCTCCCTTCTATACTCCCTGGCTTTTTTCCAGTCCAACAGCAGTCCAATAACAAATGAGAAGTTATGCACTTTCAAATGGCCCCAAGTGTGGCTTGCCATGGAAGAATGGTTGCTCACCTCACTCTGTGGCTTCTGGTGAGTCAATGCCTTTGATTATATAGACCACACTAATGAAAATCATGTTTGTTTCAGGTTCTTCTTTATTAGTGCATTGAGAGGCAAAACAAGATGTCATGATTTATCGCCAAGCATTTGCAATGAATATTCATACTTTCTCAGAAAAGCATAGTTCAGCATTGTTTCTGCTTTGTCTCAAGACTTTCCCATAAGTACTTTAAACAAGGTGCACTGAATAATGTACATCAAAATGATTCCTCTATTGAGCCAAATGAACACTTCAAATTCTTGTACTTAGACTAACCACCAGAGAGAATTTGTGGTGCTCAGAAACATCCACCTACTCCTGGAATAAAAGAAATAATGATTTAAAGGAATCAAGAGTATCTGTAAATGCTGTTGAATGTGGAAACCTACCTGTGAGTTCTTTTTAATTGCATTCTCTTTGAAAGAATCATAAAAGCTTTTTGTAAAAATGAACTATGAGGATTATAGCCACTCAGATTTTTTTAAAGCCCTAAAATGTATATTAGGGTGGAACAATATTGTTTAAACAGTGTTCTTTACTTATGCTATTTTTTTTAGCTAATTTGTTATTCCATTGTCATATAATCCCAGGTGAGATACTTTCAGTAATAAAGTAATATCCTTGCAAGTATAACCAGGATTTCTGTCTAGCAGTAAATATGCTCAAAGTAATGACGAACATTGCCCAACTTGAACTTCAAATACCAGGGTTCCCAAGTTTACCTTCTATGCCAAAGATTGGTCCAGGGGTGGCTGTTAGCTCCCATGTCAATGGAGCAGAGAATGTGTTTTGAATTTCATCTCAAAGTTTAAAGCAGCTTTCCAAGATGCTGAAACCCACTTCTCACAAAATATATTCAGCAGTTGGCTCCCTTAAAATCTGGACTAAAACCCAAAGCCCCATTGTTACTATTGCATTAGACTGGTGCTGGTTTGTGCATTTGCTTTCTGCTTTTCTGGACTGGAGAGTGAACTGACCATGTTTTTCTCCAAGCTGCAGAGTTCCATCTCTCCAAGAGGAAGAAGATGGGCCTACTTGTCACTGCAGATGGGAAGGAGTCTACAATATCATCCATTTTTAATCTATTCAAGTCTTTTCCAGGAATGAGCTTAACTGGGATCAACAAACTCACTTTTTGTGTTGGAATAATGTTTGTATAGTCATTCTCAAATGTTTCCGCTGCAAGCTGTTCCATGGTGTTCTGCACATGGGCTCAGCATGGTTCCAATTGGCCAAGGGTTTGCTCAAGGATGTAGGGGAGAGTCAATTGACTATGATTCAAATTGGACTCTAGTCACTTCAATGACTCAACCTGGACCCAACTCATCAATAAATGATGCACTGAACTTGATTCGACTCAACTCAACTCACAACTTGTACATTTTTAGCTGCTGATTTGCTGCCGTTGTTCTCTTTGAGCAGCAGGCAAGACCTGCCCACAGAGTGTAGGGTGTATTTCTCAGAGGGGAACAGCAAATGCAATAAGCAATGATCGTGAGGTGGAAGTATCCTTCTAAAACTCTTGAAAACTTTAGAAGGGCCCTGTGATGTGCAGAAAGAACAGGCTGCCAAGCAGACCTCACCCCCCACCTGAAGCCTGTTGCTGTTACTCTTTGAGAAACATGCCCCATCTCTTATTTTTCTGTTAAAAGTTGGCTCCCAGACTTGAGTCTTGAGTTGAGACTTCATGTGAAAGTATCTTGTAAGGACTTGAGACTTGGAGTGAAAGACTTGAATACATCCCTGGGCTTGCTATGAAGAGTGGAAGCACTGTGACATTTAAGTTTGCAGGCCCAGTTGAGATCACTGTTGCATTGCAAATTCATCTTGCCAAAAGGCTTTCTAGGAAACCAGCAGCATTCTTGTTCTTCTCCTTCATTGTATACACGGCTGGTTTGTTTTGTTTGTTTATTGTGTGCTGGGTTTATCTTCTTCCTAGAGCTTGGGAAGGTCACTTTTACTACAACTTCCAGTTCTCTCCTGCTGATTAGAGCATTCAGGAAGTTGTAGTCTGGCTCTTGGTTTCCACCCAATGACTTCTGTATAACTCTAGGTTTTATTATTATTTTTCCTTTTTTATACTGGTTTAAATAAATCAAGCTGGGGAGCTGGTATAAAAAGTCTCTGATTGTACTGGGAGTGGACAGAAAATATTATACAACAATCAAAACGTGTACACAATGTGCATGTACAAACAAGTACAAAACAACTCCAAAATAAAATTGTAAAGAACAGGAGCAAAATCAGGGGCTTTCTGGTCTTTTTAACCAATCTGGATGTAGCAGATTATTGATGACTGCTGGTTTATCCTGGATTATTTTGCTCTTTTTGGAATTGCATGGAGGATTCAAATTTATCTTCTTTGGTAAAGCGTAGTCCTTTGGACTTGTTCCCTACAGACAACATCTGGGACAGTTCTTCTGGATGCCTTCTCGCAGGATTGTCTGATTTATTTTACTTGCCCTGGTCTAATCTTTGATGCCAATCTTGGGACCAATCCAAATGCTAGCCTGAAATGGAGTTCTCCTTCTGATTGCAAATGTTTTCTCCTCAATTTGGATTGGTGCTTAGTTAAAATAGTAGTCTTCCATGAATTTTGGCCTCGAGGCCGTAGGTACAATCCAATCCTGATGACACAGACCATTCATCTTGTTTCATTTTTGCAAGGCTGGTCCATATTTTATGAACAGAGGTGTTCCTGGTCAACACCTACAATGTCTGAAGTGCATGTCTGTAAACATACAGCAGGTGTGTTACCATGACAAATTATGACTCCTTTGTGTATGCATGCCTCTGTATGTTTAGTACAGTCATGTACTGTACATTCATTCATCTGCTAAGTAAAGTGTGAACTTACCTTTTAAAATAGATTTTAATGGGACTTCATAAATGTTAAATATCATGGTTGTCAGACTCATTTGGTGGGATTCACCCAGATAGTTCCCTAGCCAGTAGATTCTCAACTCTTTAGCAACCTATTTCCTTCCTTGGTAGAATGCCATTTTCTCAGTTTCTTTCCAATTTGTTTTCTTGACACAGGAGTCAAGATGTGTGGTATCTGTTGTGGTACTTCTTGATTTTTTTAAAAATATATGTTGATGCATATATGTTTTTCTGTTCATGCAATGTTTCACGTTATTTCCTCTTCTTTTCTACAATATTCCGAACTATGTTGTTCCTACTTGTAAGGTGATTTCTTTTTTTAAAAAGCCAATACATGTGGGTAATGACAAGAAGTATGGGTCTGTTGAATCTGTCATTCCTCTCCATATCCTGAATCTTTCTGTCCTCTGTCCTGTTCCTCCCATGTATCCAATTGAAATCTTTCTAAAGCATTAGTGCTAAAGTGGCATACCCTCTAACTGTCCCAATGTGGCATGGACAGTCTCAATTAATCCTCAGTCTTTTTTAGCTGCTTCTAAAAGTGACCCAGCTTTTCTCTCCTCCTCACACTTTCCCCCTTTGTAAAATTAGTTAACTCATCAGAAAAGAGAGGAGACTCAGGCTGAAAGCAACTTGCTGCAGCCTTTCCTAAGCATACATGTTCTTCCTCATTAAAAACGTTTGCCATCTGAATCATACTCTGATGCTGCTTGGTTGCACTTGTGCCAGTTTTTATCTGTGCAACACTGGTGGGTATGAAGTGGTAGATGCCAACAGTGCCATTATTCTGTTTATAAAGATCATCTTACCCAGCACAAACTAATCAGGATACTACCAGATTAATCTAAAGAACATGAGTTCTTACAATATAGCTCCTTGTGTTATTGTCAGTAGTTATTACTTCTTCAGTCACTCATCCCATTCTTTTTGAGGGTTGTTTTTAGTAATTTTCTGGATCTGATCTAAAAAATTTCCAAACATTTTCTATTTAATTGAGATATAGTTTGGACCCATTTGGATAGACGGGAAAAAAAGGTTTTGTTCCTATCCTTTCTAATATTTTATTTATTTTTAATTTTTTTAATTTTTGAGATTTATGTAACATCTCAGAACTTTTTATTTCCACTCTCCAGAAATGAGATATACCTCTCTATGGTGGTGTGTTCTGTTATCCTGAAACTAGCTAAGATGGCTGCCACTAAGAATCAAAGCAACTGTTCCCAGGACAGTAGAGTCAACTGAGATCAAGTGAAGGAAACATGAATAAAAGAAAATATTCCAAATGGTTAACTAGTGTAATGTTCCTAAAGCATTTTAACATTTTGACTATAGAGATCTCAGTGGAAATTGGTGAAAGGCAATTTCTTAAATGTTGCCTAAATCTAGACATCATACATGATCATTGTGAGGGAAAAGAAAACACACACACACACACACACAGGAGTGGGGAGGGAGGGAATTCTGGGATATTTCCAGAAAGAGTATGGATTTTAAAACATAATGAATATTTTATTGAATATATTATTGTAGAAAATTCTACAATAAAAAATAAAGGAGGTGAAGAGAAGGGAATGTATTTTTCCAATATGTCATGGAATGAAAAAGAAACCAACTTGAGAGTGAAAGTAAAAAGTGGCCGCTAATGGTGGGAATTTCCATAAAAGAGTCTGTGATAACAGAAACACCATTTGGATATTCAAAAATAAAACAAAAACAAACCCAAGAACAAGAGCAATTATGCTGCAATCCCTTAACACTGTGGCCCCACCTGAAGAGCTCTCAGTTTCAAATGGGGTCATTGGAAAAAAAGAAGTATGCAAGTTAAGGAAAGCAGAGTGGGGTGGACTGGCATTATTGCAAGCTTTTCTCCATTTGAGGTCAGAAGAAAGAAATGCCACTTCTAAAATTGTTTTATACACACCTGCAGCTTTGAAAGACTTGGTGATGCTGGAAATAGGGGGAGAGAAAGAGAAAGAGTGGCACCACTGAGCTCAGTTGAAACTGAGTAGTATGTGCTCAAGGTGATATTTTTTTCCTGAGCACAGCATTAGCAATTTGTTGTGTGCCTTCAAGTTGTTTTTGACTTATGACAACCTTCAGGTGACTTTATTATGGGGTTTTCTGTGGCTGAGAGTGTGTGACTCAGCCAAGGTCACCCAATGGGTTTCTATGGTCAAGTGAGGAATCAAAACCTGATCTCCAGAGTTGTAGTCTAATGCTCATATCACTGTACAAAAGCTTACCAGTTTAGTACTCGAGCCTAAGAAAAAGTGTAATTAAAAAACAAAACATCAAAATGCAATCACATTATAGAAGCCTACAGATAAACATTTTAGAAAATATTGAATTTGGTGATGGTGGGATGGGGTGCTGGAATGGGGATAATGACAGAAGGAGGAATCTGTTGCTGCTAATATTTCTTTTCATTCCTCTCCATTAATGCCTTCTCCTTTAAAAAAAAAAAAGAGTGTTTGGATGGGGATGAGGCAAGAAGCAACAAGATTGGACAACAGTTGGTTTAATCAGTTCTTGTTGTACATACCAGGGAAAAAGCAAGGGTTTTAAAATCTTTTCCCCCATTCCTGGTCTACATTAGTCATATAACACTAAATGGTAATAAATGACATTGCAGCCTGAATCCTGTTGTTTAGTTTCAATGAGAGCAGACCCACATGATCAAATGTTGAATGTATAGTCACCAACATTTCACAGAAGAAAAGTGGAATAAATGTGGCTAGCTAACATCACAGTGGAGTCAAGACAGCTAAAAGTAATAGCTAAAGGTAACAAGGAAGAAAATACAAGTTAGAAAGCTGCAGCAGTTTACTTTTGCCCGAACCTTCTGAAAAGAGCAAGATTCTGCTCTCCACTCTCTCCCATTGATTTCACTGAGTGAAAACTAGTTTTGCACTCTGAACTCAGTTTGTACTGCCTGAAGTAAACTAAGGATAAAGGACGGCAGTGACAAGAAGGGAGAGAAACTGGGACATTTTAAAAGCAGGTGAAAAGGTGGGATAGTAAAGGATTAATTGGGACTTTTCATGGGACAGTTGGATGATATATGAATGCTGAGTCTACATTTTGGCAAATCACATTGATTTACTGAGTCTACACTAATCAAGTATAACAATAGAATTCAGGTCTGTGTGTGTGTGACGTACTTCGATATTTCCATACTTACGTTAGCAAGAGAGAGAGAGAGAGAAAATACTATAGAATTAATAGTTCATTTAGTGGGTGTTAGGAGTAGGGCATCTGAATAATTCATGCTCACTTTCCTAGAGCCGACAAGACTGTTATCCAGTAACATAAAATCTCTTTGTGTGCTTCCTTTTAAGGACCATATTCCTCACTTCCTTCTTCTCATTATCTTTTGTTCTAGGATCCTGCACCACTTCCACCCATTTGTATTCCCTTTTTGCTCTCAAACTGATTTCAGACAAATCTCCATGTAGGCAGTTGGGCCATTTTCTCAAAGGGAGAACTGGTGTGGATGCAGAGGTAAGGGTGAGAATCAGTTAAGTTGGATACTGGGCCTCTTTAAAGAACTGTTTTGTATGAAAAGAAAAAAGTCCCAAACCAGTTATTAAAAGCTGTGATTACATTAACAGAAAAGTGGTTCACCACTGGTTGATACTGCCCCCAACCCCTCTGTGATTTCAAAAAGAAATTATGATGCAAGGAGAAATAAGGCACTTTTTCATAGACATTGTTTACATAGCCCTGTACACATTAATAATTAATTGATCTTACATAATTAATTGAACATCAGCTTTTAACTCACGATAAGGAGTGGACTTCTTTACAAATGTTTGCTTTTTTTTTAAAACAATAGATGCCACTTATATAATTGAGCAAAAAAGCAGCAAGGAAAATGCAATTGTAGAATTTAAAAAAAAAAAAAGAAGATGAAGGAATGGCTATGATCTTCGTTACAATGCACACAAATTCATCTAAATGCTTTTTGCTTCCTGGGTAATTATTGTCCATTTAATTATAGCATACACTGAACAGCAAATATAAAATATTATATAGCTACAAATTATCTATGTGATTATTATCATTGCTTATGCCAGAGACAAGATTGTTGCTATTATTTTGACAGAGAAAGCTTTTGTAAGCTAATTACTTTAGCTGTTATAAAACTGAAATTCAGATGACAGCATTGTTAATGGAACAGAATAGCTTACATGGTACATGTACACAAAGCTGTGTTAGTTTTAAAGGAAATGTGTAATTTCTTGCTGCTTAGGTAATACATTTTTAAAGTATACTTATAAATGCTTCACTATTTAACACTTATAATTATACACAGACATAACACAGAGAGATTATTTATCACTTATAATAGTATATACACACAAGCTACTCTATCATTTAAATGTAAAGGTTCTTCACATACACCAGGCTATTTGAACAAAGTCAAGCTAGAGAAATGAGGCCTTTAAAAATGGAACATCATCATGTGTTTTGCTTCCAAAATGGTAGCGCTGTAGAAAGATCAACAATGGTATTTACATGGCATATTGTGTTTCTCTGCTTTATATACATAAATTCAGAAACAACATAACAACTTTTCTTGTTCATGTTCACATACTCCATCATCTACTGCCTCAAAGGAACATTCTATAATCTTACAGTTCAAATACTTGTACACATGTAGGGAAGGATACTTTTTATGTTCAAGTCAAGACAGAATGTGGATGGAGATGCTTGATGAAATTTTGTTCTTAATGAAATGGAGGACTTCAGTTTCATCTAATACATTTAAAAAATCTCAGAGGTAGCTTTAATCTGTCTTGTTATGGTAGGTAGCTTGTAAGAGATCCTCTCCATAAAACAATTATATGCAATGAATATTTGTATGATTACAAAATATTATATGACAAAATATACATGCATTAAAAGAAATACTTAAATCCCTACATCCAAATACACAGGATACACTACTAACTAATAATCTCCTTCATGTTGTCTTCCCCATTATCTTACATTTTTTTGGTTCTAAAAGGACAGGGAGTGATTAGTTTGATTTTGTTCTACTACAGTTAGACACTGGTTTTAAAAAAAAGTGGGCCCAATCCCAAGATCCATTATGTTTGCAATGGGTACATTCGTAGGGACTGTACATTAGTAAATTAGAGGATAGGAATCAAGATCTCATTTGATCTGACTTTATTTTGAAGTTCTTTGATTCCAAAATACAGAATGGAAACTGGCCTTGGGGGCAAACCATTCTGATACAGATTTTAGTTAGGTAGATAGTTGCTTTAAGGTGGGGTGAGCAAGAGATGGGGAACAATCCACCTCCTGCATTTTCCTGCCACAAATAATACTGCCACTCAGTGGCACTGGCTTTGGTTGGGGAGGGGAGGCTGTCATGGCTGTGGCGTGGTGTCAGCTTCCAGAAGTTCCAACTGAAAGGAAAGAAATACAGTGAGAAATGAGCTAATTTCTCTACCTGGCTGCTTGCAAACAACACTTAACAAATTTGCTGAGCACATTCTTTTCCTTTTGTAGTGAACAAAGCAGAATGAAGTGATCCCAGGAAGAGGGGATTGTTCTTTCACACCATATCGTAAAACAAACAAAGCAGAATGAAGTAATCCCCAAAAGACAGGGCTGCTCTTTCACAACATATCTTTTAAAGAAAAGGTTGACGATCCTGACTTAGTCCATCATCAACCTTGAGGTATCATGCTACTGGAAGATGGAACACAAATGGCCTCTGGTATATTGAGGAGGAGTTGTGTTTAAGATAAACCGCTGTGACACACTGGACAGCTTGGTGGGTGAGCCATAGCGATGTCACCACCTCCCAACCACAGGCATTATTTTTGCAACAGCTCTCATTGGGCTCATTGTGATCAGAATGAGCTAAATTTAGCTAAAGCTCCAGCTCCACTATTCTTGGGCATATAGATGGCTTCTGCTCCCTCCAAAGGCCACCTTCCATCCCCTTTGCTTCCCCATAAACTTGTAATTGTTTGCCAGAGCATGTGGGTGATGCCATCTCACTCTTTTCCTTTAAATCCTTCCTCCAGATCCATTTCCCCCATGACATTTTAAACCCATGTACCTCATTCCTGTACTCAATTGTCACTCAGTCTATCATTGAAAGAATATTTTTTTCTGCATTTATCTCTGCCTTTCCTACTTCCCAGAACTTCCCCACCTGGTCTGGAAGTTTTGGGAATTGATGTCCACAAAATTAACTTTTCTTAACTGTTCACTTTTATTCCCTTGCCCTGTTGTTTCTTCGGGGAAAATGGTAGATTTTAAGCTCCACAGGCCTCCTTTCATTCTATGTCAGCCTCATGCAATATATGATATGATGCCGATATTTAAAACTTTAATTGAGTAGAACCTTTCCGACATCCATGCTCCCCATATTCCATAACTATCTTTTGACATAGGCATGAAGCCACACCCAGATCCCGATTATTTAGCAGGACTGAGGTGCTGGGTACAGCCTGGATAATAATTCTAGAATCATAGAATCATACAGTTGAAAGAGACCACAAGGGCCATCCAGTCCAACCCCCTGCCATGTAGGAAATCCAAATCAAAGCATCCCCGACAGATGGCCATCCAGCCTCTGTTTGAAGACCTCTAAGGAAGGAGACTCCACTACACTCCGAGGGAGTGTGTTCCACTGTCGAACAGCCCTTACTGTCAGGAAGTTCCTCCTAATGTTGAGGTGGAATCTCTTTTCCTGCAGCTTGCATCCATTGCTCCGGGTCCTAGTCTCTGGAGCAGCAGAACACAAGCTTGCTCCCTCCTCAATATGACATCCCTTCAAATATTTAAACAGAGCTATCATATCACCTCTTAACCTTCTTTTCTTCAGGCTAAACATCCCCAGCTCCCTTCCTCATAGGGCAAGGTTTCCAGACCCTTCACCATTTTAGTCGCCCTCCTTTGGACACGCTCCAGTTTCTCAATGTCCTTTTTGAATTGTGGTGCCCAGAACTGGACACAATATTCCAGGTGGGCCTGACCAGAGCAGAATATAGTGACACTATTACTTCCCTTGATCTAGACACTATACTTCTATTGATGCAGCCTAAAATTGCATTGGCCTTGTTAGCTGCCGTATCGCACTGTTGACTCATGTTCAACTTGTGGTCTACTTGGACTCCTAGATCCCTTTCACATGTTGTCTCCTTAAGCCAGGTGTCCCCCATCCTATATATGTGCATTTCATTTTTTCGCCCTAAGTGCAGTACAGTGGTACCTCGGGTTACGAAATTAATTCGTTCCGCGGCTAATTTCGTAACCCGAAAAACCTTCGTAAGCCGAATTGCCATAGGCGCTAATGGAAAAAAAGCCTCGGCTCTGCCGCGGCTCCATTGAAAATAGCGCCGAGGTTTTTTCGTAACCCGAAAAAACCTTCGTAAGCCGAAACAATAAATCTCTATGGGATTTTTTCGTATCCCGAAAAATTCGTAAGCTGGGTAATTCGTATCCCGGGGTACCACTGTACCTTACATTTCTCCCTGTTGAAGTTCATTTTGTTAGCTGTGGCCCAGCTTTCTAGTCTGTTCAGGTCATTTTGAATTTTGATCCTGTCCTCTGGAGTATTAGCTATTCCTCCTAATTTGGTGTCATCTGCAAATTTGATAAGTATTCCCCCAATTTTTTCCTCCAAGTCATTGATAAAGATGTTGAACAGTACTGGGCCCAGGATAGAGCCCTGTGGAACACCACTGGTTACTTCTCTCCAGGATGAAAAGGTGCCATTGTTGAGAACCCTTTGGGTTCGGCCGGTCAACCAATTACAAATCCACATAACAGTTGCCTTGTCTAGCCCACATTTTACAAGCTTTTTTGCAAGAATGTCACGGGGAACCCTGTCAAAGGCCTTACTGAAATCAAGATATACTATATCCACAGCATTCCCTTCATCTACCAAGCTAGTAATTTTATCAAAGAAAGAGATCAGATTTGTCTGGCATGATTTGTTTCTCTGAAACCCATGTTGACTTTTTGTGATTATGGAATTGCTTTCTAGATGTTCACAGACTCTCTGTTTAATTATCTACTCTAGAATCTTTCCTGGGATTGATGTCAGACTAATTGTTTGGATCCTCTTTCTTCCCCTTTTTGAAAATGGAGACAACGTTTGCCCTCCTCCAGTCTGCTGGGACTTCTCCTGTTCTCCAGGAGTTTTCAAAGATTATTGCCAATGGCTCCGATATTACTTTTGCCAGTTCTTTTAATACTCTTGGATGTAGTTCATCTGGTCCTGGAGACTTAAATTTGTTTAGATTAACAAGGAATTCCTGTACTATCTCTTTACTTATTTTGTGCTGAAATTCCCCTATTCTGTCCTCTGCTCCATTATCTTCGGGTTGAGCACTCTTTGCCTTTTCTGAGAAGACTGAGGCAAAGAAGGTGTTGAGTAATTCTGCCTTTTCTCTGTACCCTGTTAGTATTTTGCCATCTTCTCCACGCCGTGGTCCTACCGTTTCCTTCTTCTTCCTTTTGCTGCAGACATATCCATAAAAGCCCTTTTTGTTGTTCTTAACCTCTCTAGCAAGCCTGCGTTCATTCTGTGCTTTAGCTTTTCTGACCTTATCTCTACATTTGCTAGCTATTTGTTTGAATTCCTCTTTGGTGATTTCCCCATTTTTCCATTTCTTATACATGTTCCGTTTAAAATTTAGCTGAGCTGAAAGTTCCTTGGTCATCCATCCTGGGTTCTTGCAACACCTCCCATTTTTCTTTCTTACTGGAACTGTTTTAATTTGTGCCTTCAGTATCTCCCTTCTGAGAAACTCCCATCCATCTTGAACTCCCTTCTCTTTTAGTATTCCTGACCATGGGATCACCCCCAGTATTTCTCTAAGTTTACTGAAATCCGCTCTCCTAGGATGCATGTCTGACTATGCCTGGCTTCTCCTTTCCATTGTATAACAAACTCCAGGAGAACATGGTCACTTCCACCTAAGGATCCCACCACTTGCACCCCATTAACCAAATCATCCTTGTTGGTTAGGATCAGATCTAAAATAGCTGACCCCCTTGTTGCCTCTTCCACCTTTTGGACAATGAAATTGTCTTTGAGGCAAGTGAGGAATTTACTAGACCTTGAGGATTTGGCTGAGTTTGACTTCTAACAAATATCAGGGTAGTTGAAGTCACCCATCACTACTACATCTCTCTTTTCTGACTGTGTGGTCATCTGTTCTAGAAGGGCATCATCCAATTCCTCAGTCTGACTTGGGGGTCTGTAGTCTGATCTAGAGGTAACAGAGGCACACCACTGCATGGTATGTTTTTGCGTACAGCAATACAGGTATGAATACTATGAGTTAAAATATCACAATATCCACATGGAAGATCAATAAGCAAACGTTGGTGACCCATTGTTTCAGAAAGAAGATCAACAGCTACAAGACTAAATGAGAAAACATTAAAAGCTGTATACACAGAATCATAGACTCATAGAGTTGGAAGAGACCACAAGGGCTATATATGTTTGCTCTTCAGATTTCAAATGAATGGAGTTTTAGCAGTAGAAAACCATTGGTTATGAGGTATTGGAATGGACCTACTTTTCGCAATCAATATACAACTCTCTTTTCCACCCTTAAACCTTTTTGTCCATGATGTGTCTAGAAACATTAATCTACCCTACCTATCTGTACTTCTTGTTTTCAAGAACACCATTGAGCTCTCCATAAATAGTTTTCAATCTTTTCTTTGCCTTTTCCTTTTCCAGCAACACACATAATTCTTCCTGCCCTGATGAGTGAGACCGATGGATTGAAGAAAGTTCACTTGTAGACCCATTAAGCTCTGAAGCTGATACAGTACTTCACTTTTTGACTCAAATTTTCAGAAGATGCTTTTGGTTGATTGCCTAGAGTTTGTCTCACGAACATTCTACTGTACTTGAAAACATTAAAAAGGTCTCAGTAATAAATAACAGCAGTGGTAATGGAAGCTCTTATCACAGAAAGTGGACAATTTGAGACAGAATTTCATCCTGTAAACTAGCATAGCCCCATTGAGCTGCCCAAGGTTCCACTGCATCACAGCTCAGATTTTGGCCCTATAAATCTAAAATGTATGACGTCCAATAGACATCTTTTTCATGGGGTTCCATAATACAGAGCAGTCTCAGTGGTGTTTCATCGGTCTGGATGAAAGTTCCAGCTGGTGATTTAATCCTTCAGTCAAAAGAGGGCACAAGGAGATCACCCACCAAAACTTCACCAAGCTCATGGGGACTGTAGTAGTCCACCATGAATTAAGGGAGAGGAGGACTGCAGGATACACTCCATCAGATTATCCAGCTGCATGCAAATCTTTGTGGACATTAAAACAGCAATGAAGCTTTATTTTTCTAATTATTGTTGTAACAATAATGGGATTATAGCATGAAAAATGAATATTTGATCATCAGTAATCATACTCAGTGATAACATTGGTTGTCATCAATACCTGTGTGAGTGTTCTGCCTTTCACATTAATGGATGAGATCTTGAGAATTACTTCTAAGAGGTTTAAAGATCTCAGACTGAAGTCAGAAATTATTAATTAAGTAATTAATTAATTAATGGATACATTTGTGTGTAAAAGAAAAAAAACTTTGTGGATAAAGCATATAGCAACATGGATGTATGAAGTAAATTTCTAAAGTTTGGAATAGCTTTCATAAATAGCTAGCAAGTCAAAATGGATGAAAAGAATGAGACTGGCTTGTTTTGAGCAAACAGAATTATTTTGACTGGAAGAGTCTTCTCATTGAAAGAAACCTCAGTAATATGAGAGCTTAATCATGGGGATGTGTTACTGTTATATTTTATTGGAAGAGTTGTTGTGGAGTGAGAAGAGTTAACTCTTTACATGCCAAGATCTGGTTTAAGAGAAGGGCAAAAATACAATTCTGGGAAGAGGATTCTGTGTCAGGTATATAGCAAGAGATATAACAGGAATTTAAATCAATGATAAATGACATCTAAGAATTTTGGAATGAAATTTAGACTGAACTTTGGGTTGAAGGAGGAGACTGAGGATGGGAAAATGCTGGAAGCTGTGCCAGAAATATTTCTCTCAGCCCCAGAAGAAGCAATGGCGTGCGCCCCGTGGTGTGTGCCTTGTGGTGCGCCAGGTGTGTGCCACGAGAACGAGCCCCATTGTTTCCAATGGTGCTCGAGTTACGCGTTTTTTTCCCTTACACAGCGGGGTCTGGAACGGATCCCCTGCATAAGGGAAGGACCAACTGTAATACTTAGTAGCAAATATATATTGATATTTGACTGACTTTCTGCTAGGCATTACATCTTTGATTGCAAAAGATTTAAAATGGATGATTAATATTTGTAAGATATAGAAAGGAGGTTGATAGGGTTTTTTTTGGATACAAGAGAGGTATTGATAGATTTTATTTTTAATATAGTTTAATAACCACTAAAGAGAAGATTGGAAGTAACTTTTATCTTTCCTAGTTACTTATTCCCCCCTCCCTATTACATTTGTATATGATTTTTCTTTTTTTCCTTGTTTCTCTTTGTATATTATATTATATTACACTGTGGTTTATTCTCTCTCTCTCTCTATATATGTGTGTGTGTGTGTGTGTGTGTAAAAAATTAAATAAAATTTATAAAACATTTTCATATTAAACATTCTGTTTTCCTCTAATCTTATACAAAATGTAATTTGTTTTTTCCTCTACCTAATGAAGAGATCAGTCTGTTACTCACTCTGTACAACTGTTAGAAAGGTACTAACAGCTAAATATCAGAATGAACTTGTATTAAGTGCCTATTCTGCTTAACAGTCAAAAGATACCAGTTTAATGAACATGTCTTTCTTCAAGTAAAGTCTTCTTTAAAGCCATAATTGAAAGGTCAATGTGAAAGTAATCATGAATTGCATTATATGTGAAATATTATGCAATTTAAGTCAACAAATGTCCATGTGATTTAGAGAATATAAACCAACATAAATTCACTGGAAGAGTGTTAGGAATCTTCTGAAGTACATCAAATGAAATATGTGCTCAATAGATCCTAAATCCTAGAAATGTATAGGGCTTTTTAAAGTAGCAGGCTTGTGAATAAAACCCATTTTATACATTGGATTAACTCTTAAGGTCCTTCTGATGATACCACATTTCAAGTAATCAGATACTGGCACACACATTTCCTGTTGGAACACTTCTTTTTGTGAGGTCTTGGCAAAGTTGCCATATTCTCACTTTTAACATTATTACCATTTTGGCTTTCTGATCTCTACACTTGAGCTTAAACACAGACAAGAGATAAAGCGTGTGTGTCTCTTTGTGTATAATTAAGATGAACAGGATATTGACTTTCAACTGAAGTAGTCTGTTACATTTGTATGTCCTTCTGCTAGTGTATGATGTAAAAACTGTACTTCTTTGTTAAACTTGATGGAAATATTGGCCAAAATCTTACATCAGGGTTGTGGAGCATGAATCTCCACAAGCAGAATAACATATTATTTGTGCTGTGCAACATTTATGTTGAATCTCAATATTTCAGAACTGAACAAAGATACCATATATGCAACTGAATGCACAACCCAACCCATGTACACATGCATGTGCAATGAACATGGTGCATATATGTGCAATGTATAAGATGTGTCCATGTGTAACACAGATCTGTATGCATCGTGGCACTACATGTGTATTTTGCTTCTGTAACACTGAATTGAATGTGGGCTCTCTACATCAGACAAAAATGCCCAACTGTGTAAAAGCATACAGAGAACGTATATATTCACAGTGGGCCATGTTATCCACTGGGGTTTGGTTTCAGAAACCCCCATGGATACCAAAATCCACGGATGCTCAATTCCCATTAAATACACATGATGGCCCTTATATGAAATAGCAAAATCGAGGTTTGCTTTTTGGAATTTACAAGTTTTTTTGAATATTTTCCAGATGTGTGTGTGGTTGAATCTATGGATACTGAGGGACAACTGTATTTAAGATGCCAACAATGCTGGCTATAATACTGGATTGCAAAATGGAAGACAAATCAAGTGAGAACTGCTATAGTGAGAGATTAGGGTAACACACAATATATTAGGATTGCTACCATTTAACCTGAAAATTAAAGACAGTCTTGATATTCACTGGGGCAAAACTAATTAAACATGAAGGAGATTATTGGGATAAGGTTAATTAATTGTCACAGCACTGTAATTATCAAATGGAAATGTAGCCACTAATTGCTATTTAGAGTTCTAATAGTAATTTCAATTTCTTATTTGTGCATTTGCGGGTTGGACATGACAAGTAGAAAAATATTGTGTATAATTTCTCTACAAATCTTAGCTGGCTTAGGTCTTTTTGGTATTTTAGGCACAGGATAGACGGGCAGGAAGCACCATCTTTGGGTCAATTCTAGGGTTCTGGAGCGCACGGCAACCGCAAGCTCTGGAACCCTAAAACGTGCCGCCGGCACCATCATGCTGGCCTCCTGTCCACACAGGCTGCCATCTTGACATAAGCAATGTGCAGCATATAGACGTCACTGTGCGTTGCTTACATCATGAGTGCGCCAGTGGTGCATTCATGACGTGCGTGTGGAATCTGAAAAAGAACCCAGTTTTTCTGGGTTCTTTTTGGGATGGAGGGATGCCAGGAAGTTTGGCTGCTGTGGCGTCCCTCCACAGGAAAACCAGCCGCCACCAGCCTGGGCTTTTGGGGCGGTCTGTTTCACACATTAGGTAAGATATTGTTGCTTTATTCTTTCCCTCAAGTAATTTTTCCTATTCTGATACATACTTTTGAAAAGAAAGGCAGGTCTGTCTTGAAGAAATGCAATTTTGCCTTGAAAAAAAATGAAAGAAAAATGCTGTCCATCATAGATTTGCTACTTGCTGTGGACTGATGGTGAAACAAATGTATGGAAGGGGTGGCTTGAAGCTGTCCCTTCCAAAGATGGTTTGGGGCTGTGGCCATGGCCCCAATCCAACTTGAAGCTGGCCAAAAAAGAAGTGGCAAAGATCTGCTCCTTTTTAGGTGGAGGAAAGGTGACTTTTCCCATCCTGCTGCAGCCCCATGTCAGCTTCAAGGTGCTCCAAAAGCATGCAGCATATAAATGCCATGCCACTGGAGTGGCACCATGGTGGCTTTGAGGCTCTTTGGCAGCATGCAGCATATAAATGCCATGCTGCCTGAGCGCTTTGAAGCCTAGGTGGCCAGCCAACCTTCGGGTGGCTTCAGGGTAGCGTGGGAGCACGCAGCATATAAGCGCTGTGCTCCCAAGCTGGCCAGATGGTGACCTTAGTTACCCAGAATATTTCAATTAGGGATTTGTACTGACTCAAAAACTGGGGCATGGGGGAAGAGATAGATTCTGCTCCATGCATATGAATATTTCCAGACAAGAAAACTGTAAAAGCTACAGAAGCATAGCTATAGTGGTCAGGGAGTTGTGATGTCTGAAAGACATTTTAAATAGTGAAGCATGGTGACACAGGCAGAAACGCCACCTCAAGATCCCAAGGAACGGTGCTTGGAGACAATCTTGCAAAATATGCCTTAGGATTAGAAAATAGATCATAGTTATTCAAACTCCCTTTCTCATCCATTACTGGCACTGTTACAGAAATGAAATCCAAAAACATTATTATTATTTTTGGTCCACTCTTCCTTTCCAAATACTGAATCCCATATTACGTGTCAGTTTAATGAAGCTATCAATTAGGTCACTTCATAAGAAAATCCACTTCATCTTGGGAGGCATTAGACAGGGTCCAAAGCCACCCAGTTCAGCTCAAGTTTCAGACATCATTCAAAGTCAGTGAACAATTCTATTATCAAGAACCAGTTTTTAAAAAATATGTGATAATTCTACCTCAGGCATATTGTGAGCAGGCCTCAATCAGAAAGATTTGACCTTCAGCTCTGAAGTCTGCTTACAAAACAGGTTCATGTGCCACCACACTGTCTTTCCCTATCCAGAGCACTAGTACTGTATCAACTGTTGGTTCAACTGCCAGTGTGTTTAAAGTTAAGACCCATCTACCACCATTGCTATATTCCCACCATTCATACATAATGAATATTTATATGCCCTGTCAGTACACACTCACCCACCCACCCCACCCCCCATGGAGGATCAAAGAAAAATAAAAGAACATTTCACTATATAGAGAGCAGGGGAGAGGAAAATTTGACTTTCCAGATATTTTGACCTAAAATTCTCATCAAGTCCAGCCAGAATTCTTAGAGTTGTAGTCCAAAACATCTGCAGAGCTAACATTTCCCCTCTACTGATATGGAGAAAGAATCTGAAAGTGTGTGTGTGTTGTGTATAGGAAATCAATTATATCAAATTACTCTTTAAAATGAAAGGAACACAAATATGTCATTGAGAAGAGCAACAGCTTTTCTTAACTGCATGGGTTGAATTAATTGTGTAGGCTATTCATGTGGACAGGAAATATGAGAAGTATGTTTTTTTATGAATTTAGCCCACACAAGCTTGTGCATAAAAAACATCTTCCCATTGTAAAGTCGCAGGCTTTCATGGCCGGTATCCATAGTTTTTTGTGGGTTTTTCGGGCTATGTGGCCATGTTCCAGAAAAGTTTCTTCCTGACGTTTCACCAGCATCTGTGACTGGCATCTTCAGAGTATGCTTGCCTGGAAAAAGTGGGTGTATATACTGTGTGAGCCTGGGAATGCATTAGCCTCCCAGCCTGAGGCCGGCCATCAGCACAGAACAATACACATGCAAATCACTCCTGCATTCCCAGGCTCACACAGTATATATACACCCACTTTTTCCAGGCAAAGCATTCTCTGAAGATGCCAGCCACAGATGCTGGCAAAACTTCAGGAAGAAACTTTTCTGGAACATGGCCACATAGCCCGAAAAACCCACAAAAAAACTATCTTCCCATTGTGCTTTAATACATGAAAGACTGCTGATCTTACAATTCTTTCCAGTGAAAAATAGCCTAATCACTTTGTTGTTTACTTGCTCACAAAGACACACAAGGGAAAACAGGTAATCAAAGTGTATTCATGAAGGAAGAGTTATGACAGTGCTGCATCATCCACAGGTATGATAGATAATCTATAAAGATGTATCTTATTAGTCATTGGAGCTGTCAAGGCAGGATTTGGGGCAGATGCTCAGGGACCTACATAGCAGGATGAACCAGAGGGCCCTCAGTCAGAGAAGAGCTGTCTTAAATGCATATTACTGCCTACATATGGTTTCCCTCAAATGACTCAAGAGAGTCTAGCATTACCTGACTGCACCTCTGCAGCCAGGAATTTAAATGAGCAGGACTGTTAAACAACCTGCAGATCAGGCTGTGAGGCCAGTTGTCAGTTAGGGCTCATAGTCTTTAGATACATGCACCAGTGCCTTGATCTGGTGCAAGCAACTCTTAATATGTATACTTCTACAAGGCTGAGCAAGAACACACTTTCTGTGGATAAACACCAGAAAAGTATCTTTTTCTTTCTTAACAACACATGGAGTCACAGACAGGGCCTGGTTCATCTGAAAACTCCCTAGCTTTTTGGAATCTGGCTCAGATAGATTAGCATTTCCTTTAATATTTTTGCTCCAGCTAGGGTAGGAAAACCAAATGGGCACAATAAAATTGCCAAATGCTATACATCAGTAATGATGGTAATTTCAGAATTCATGTCATCTCCAGGAGGAATTTCTGAATCCAGAGATAACATCTCCACTGCTAGTCATACCTGCTGGTTAGTTCTATCCACTGTGTTGGCAGTGGAAGCATGGTCACGAGTGTTTTGTCGAACACGGGTGGAGTTTTGTTGCTCAATGGTTGAAGCTGTTGGAATGCAAAATTCTCTGAAACACCTTTTGAAGTTCTCATCTAGAAATGCATAAAGGACGGGATTAAGGCAGCTATTTGTATACCCTAAAGCAATGCAGACATGCCAGGATACTGTCTGGAAAGTAGTTTCAGGAATATGGACCAGTGCTTTAATGATCACATAAATATGAATGGGGGTCCAGCAGATAATGAAGACAGCCACTACTACGAGCACCATCCTGGTGATCCTTCGGAGATTCCTGTCCTTTTCCTTAGAGCCAGAGAGCATTCGCACACTCTTTAGGCGTAAAATCATGAGTCCATAGCACACTGTAATGATTAAGACTGGCATAATGAAGGCAAAGATGAAAACACAGATTTTCAGTAGGTTTTCCCAGTACCATGCTGGATGTGAGAATGTAAGTGTACAATCAACAGATCCTATAAAAAGAAGAAAAAAGAAGCGTATTTTAACAAATGTTGATTTTCCATTAATCTTTCTTCTTTCCCCTATCCCAACACCAATTCAAATCCATATCACAAGAAGATAGAAACCTGTTAAAATGCCTTACTACATTTGTTTCTATTCTCATATGTTCTGTAAAAGCATTCCCTCTTTTGAAACACCCTCACTTTTGACAAAGTGTTGACAATGGGATATATCTTGAAATGAGGTGACATGAGACTTTATGCAAGGTGAAGGCAGGATGCCTGTAAGGAGGAAGTAACAGGAGACAGCATCAGTGTTTGTTCCATTCTTTAGAGCAGGCTGGTATGGCAACTCTCATCATTCCTAGCCATCATAGCCCACATCTGGTGGGCACCATCCTTAGGAAAGGTTTCTCTAGAAGCAGAGGTTGCTTGCAAGTATGAACTCACTGATGCTCTGTCTTGAATTGTGAAACAGCAACTCTCTTTTCAATTTTCTGTAATCTAAATAACATGTTGACGCAAGTTGGATTGCCCTGCTCTCCAACCTTGAATATTGGGGCAGAGGCGATTTTAATTGGGATCTTGATGTGGGGGTCAATACTCACCTCTCACTCCACTTCCAACCCTGAATGGCTCTCCTGCTGATTTTTTATTTTTTTTTGGTGGGGGGATAAGAAATACAGATACAAAAGCAATGCTATTTGGAAAACTTAGTTGTTTATGGCATGAATCCTCTTGGGTCATCGCAATCTGAATAGACCCACTGAATCAGCAGCTGAATGGTGAGTCTCTTTTTGCTTGGTCCTGCCACCATCATGAGCTCACTTGTGGAAGACAAGGCAGAAGGTCTTTTCAGTAGCTGCTCCCATCCTCAGTATTCCCTTCCATGGGAGGCTAGTCTGGCTGCCTTCCAGCTCTCATTTCACCCACAGGCACAGTCCTTTCTGTTTAAGCAGACTTTTAATATGTATTTACTCACAGGAAGCCTTCTTGGGGGGTGGGTTACTTTATTTTTAACTTTTGAATGCCTTTTACGTGATTTTTTAAACCGTTTTATTGTGATTATTTTTAATTGTTTTAAAGATTTTATTGTTAGGTTTTAATGGATTCTTTTTGTGAACTGCCTTGGATCTCCCTCTGGGAGAAAGGTAGCATAATAACAAACAAATAAAAAAGTCAACATACAGCTAAATCCCATTGATTCAGTGGGTTTCCTCTAGCTGGGATTAGTAGTAAAATTTAACTCATAATTTTTAAAGAGGATGAATAGACCATACTGAAACAGACTTCTTCTCCTGTTCCCTTATCTGTTGGAGTTCCCCAGGGCTCTGTTCTGGGTCCCCTTCTGTTTTCTCTCTACACACTGTCCTTAGGAAAACTCATTAGCTCTTTTGGTTTTTCCTACCATCTCTATGCTGATGACACCCAGCTGTATCTTTCCGCCCCTGACCTTTCTCCAATGCTTCAACAGCAAGTCTCGTCCTGCCTCACAGCTGTCTCGCAGTGGATGCGCCATCGGCGTTTGAAGCTCAACATGTCCAAGACAGAGCTTCTTGACTTTCCCCTTAAGCCCACCCTTCAACACTCCTTTTCTGTCTCTATGGACAACATTTCTATTCAACCAGTCCAGCAAGCCCGCAGTCTTGGTTTTATCTTTGACTCTTCTCTGTCGTGTATCCCTCAGATCCAGATCACAGCCAAGGCTTGTAGATTCTTTTTGTACAATATTGCCAAAATCCGACCATATCTCTCCGCTTCTACTGCCAAGATCCTGGTCCATGCCCCAGTGATCTCACGACTTGATTACTGTAATGTCCTCCTGGCTGGGCTTCCTCTTTCTCACCTCCGTCCTTTAATCTCTGTTCAGCATTCAGCTGCACGCATTATCACTTCCACCCACCGCTCTGACCACATCTCTCCTGTGTTGGCATCCCTTCACTGGCTCCCGCTCCCTTTCCACATTCAGTATAAGCTCCTGCTGTCGACATTTAAAGCCCTCCATGGACTGGCCCCTCCTTACTTATCAGACCT
This sequence comes from Sceloporus undulatus, assembly GCF_019175285.1. Taxonomy (NCBI): domain Eukaryota; kingdom Metazoa; phylum Chordata; class Lepidosauria; order Squamata; family Phrynosomatidae; genus Sceloporus; species Sceloporus undulatus. The sequence continues at coordinate 83,189,839 of NC_056522.1, forward strand.
TCTTTCTCCTCACCTTCCCACCAGGGCCCTCCGTTCTGGTAGTCAAGGGCTCCTGTCTCAGCCCAGGATTTCCTCTGCCCCATCCCGGATTCGCCCCTTTTCACTTGCTGCCCCTCACTCCTGGAACCTTCTTCCCCCACAAGCAAGAGCCATCACTTCTTTAACTAGCTTCAAAACGGAGTTGAAAACCATCCTGTTCAGAGAAGCCTTCCCAGGCATTGCATAATTGTCGCTTACCATCTGATGTTCTTTTAGTGCCTGTTTATCAAACCATTTCCTGTACTGCTATGTATTGTATATGTATTATCCTACTTGAGAGTATGTATTTTCCCTGGATGAAGATTAACCTTCCATTTTGAAGCCAAGCCCTCCCTCCAGTCCATCTGCCTTGGTCCAGGCCTCAGAGGTAGAGAGGAACTGCTGGACCTCTTACCCTCTCCCTCCACCACTCCCTTCTCCTTCTGTGTCATGTCTTTTTAGATTGTAAGCCCGAGGGCAGGGAACTGTCTAACTACAAAGATTGCATGTACAGCACTGTGTAAATTTACAGTGCTTCATAAATAAAGGTTAATAATAATAATAATAATAAATGGAGTGAGCAATTTATACTTGCCACAGATAGACAGAAAAGCTGCTAATTGCCTATTGTGCATCTTTTCTGCTGCACTGAAGTGAAAGACTGGATTAATTGAGAACCCCGCCCCCTCCCAAAAAAATCCCAAATCGTCTTCTGGAAGTTAAGTGGGAATAACACAAGTGGATGATGTTTTGATCATCTTTGAGCAGCAGACAGACTGCTGTTGTTTCTGTTCCAAGGTTTGTAGGAGTAATTTTGTTACATGTTATTAATGTTGAAACACCGCTGTTCAGTTTGATTTTTAAAAACATCAAAAAATCCATCCAGAAGAAAACTCTTTGCACTCACTGGGAGCTGCAGCCACTATTTCACCCCTGCCCCCCAAGAAAATGCTTGGCTTCTCTGAGAATATTATCGCTCTAATGCTATTAATGCTTGGAAATCAAGCCACCTTGGGTCCCATATTGGGGAAAAGGTGGGATATAAGTAAAATCAAATTTAAACCCAATTTTCAAGTTTTTCTGGGTGAAAAGAATTACATTATACATGCCTTATAAATATTAAGTGGACAAAGTGTAGCTACTCTACACAAAATTGATATGGAAATAGGTATATAATGTTGTATGTTTATATTTGTTGGACACAGGCATTTCTGAAAAGTTACTGCCAAAACAAGAAAAAACCCAGCTGGATTTATATTATTTTATTTCTATCTCATCTTTCTCACAGTAGAAGACTCAAGGTGACTTCTGAAGCAACTCAAGAAACAATTGTTTCTGTTATTTTCCCTCAAGGTGGTGCTTTTTAGGTTTTTTGGACTACCACTGCCTTCCATCATAAGCAAAATTTACATATGTGTTAAGTATTGAATTTATTTAAATAAAACTGTTTTTATTTGAACAGTGTTACAGTGGACCCTTGGTATCAGCTGAGGTTTAGTTCAAGGACCCCCGTGATACCGAAGTACATGGATGTTCAAGTTCCATTAAATACAACGGCATAGTAAAATAGTGTCCCTTATATAAAATAGCAAAACCAGGCTTTGCATTTTGGAACTTATATATATTTTTAATTATTTTCAAACCATAGATGTTTGAATCCATGGATAAAAAAATCCATGGATATGGAGGGCTGACTGTTTTCCCTTATAAAATGTTAAAATAAAATGAATGTGTGAATGAAATTACATACACGAAACACAATATTTTTATTAATATACTACATGAAGTGTATGTGTGTGGGGGGCATTCACATGTAGATGCAAAGCAGATACCAAGAGTAAAAATTTAGAGAACCAATTCTTTAAAGAGTTCCCTAGCTATAAAAGCACCTACAGAATAAGCCAGTCATGCAGCACTACTGTTTTAACTTGGTCCCATCATTTAATGAACAAGGGCAGGGATAGGAACAATTTTTCAGCCTGAGGGTTGCATTGATTTGGTGAAGGTGAGGAAACCAATTTGACTGTGTCAGCAGTGAGTGTGGATGCCACCCCCACAAACTGTTCACATATGATACCTGCATCCAATCACTCACTCATTCACACTCACATAACCATAATTCTCTCTCTCTTTCGACCCCATGCACAAATATATACCCAGTTCTCTTTTCTGGAGCATGCATCCACTCTATTTCTCTCTCTCTTTCTCACTCACTCTCTCACACATACATAACCATTCACTCTCACTCGTACACATGTTCATGCTTACATATACTCTCTCATTCACATCATTCTGTTTCTCTCAATCACACATATACAGCACTATTCTCTCTTACTTTTATACACACAATTTTTCATCTCTCTCTATTTCTCTCTCTCTCTCTTTCTCTCTCTCTAACACACAACATAGACACATACAAACATCACTATACCCCATTCTCCCTCTCTCTTACACACAAATGCACGTGTGTGTGTTTGTGTGTATGCATACACACACACACAACTATTATGTCTTGCTTTTATACATACACTTTTCACCTTTCTTTCTCTCTCTCTATACACATCTTAAGCTTTCTCCCTCTCCTTCACACACACACCCTCTATTTCTCTCTTTCACACACACACACACTATGTACCACCCTCTCACACACACACTCATACCATAATCCTCTCTCTCTCTCACTCACCCTCTCTTTCTGTCTGTCACATACACTTGCATTCTGCAATCATATTCATTCAATCTATTCCAAAAAGTCTCCTCTCTCTGATATCACACTTTGCCCAAAGTAAAAGGAAGTCATTATAAAACATGTAGTCTGATTTGTTCTGTCATGGAATATTGGTCTCCTTTGTTTTGTAAACTTCATTTCAGCAATTGGTTTGTACATCTTGATCCTTGCAACATTTTCAGATGTAATTGTCCTGAACTGTGCCTCCCAGACACAATGATCTTTGATAAACTGGACATTTTATGATATGCCTTTTACTCACCATTGCTCTCTTTTGTGGTCGCCATCACCATAACTGGGATGCCAATGGCTGAAGAAACAATCCAGTTGCAGACATTAACAATTTTGGCATTTCTCGGGGTACGGAAATCCAGAGCCTTGACAGGGTGGCAAACGGCTATGTAGCGATCCACACTCATTGTACAGAGGGTGAAAATACTTGTGAACATGTTGTAGTAATCTATGGATATAACAATCTTACAAATAGTGGTACCAAATGGCCATGTTCCCAGGAGGTAATTCACACTTTGGAAAGGCAGTGTGCTTGTTGCTAAGGCATCTGCCAGGGCAAGGTTGAAAATATAGATGTTGGTGGCTGTCTTCATTTTGGTATATCTAAGAAGAAACAAAAGCACAGACAAAGATCAACAGAATCCTTGCAAGATTAGCTAGCATGGTAGAGGGGAGGTAGGGTGTTCCTTGGGTTAAGCATGTTGTGTATTTTTCTGCTTGGGTCCAGCTGTATGGCTCACAATTACCAATGCAAGTAAACAGATAAGAGAGAGGGTTCCTGCACCATTCAGATCCCTACTGTCTGGCAGGGATGGGGATCATGTTGAACTCCAGATATTGTTGCACTCCAAATTGCAGCATTCCTCACCATTGGCAATGCTTGATCAGACCTGAAGTTCAACAACATGTGAAGGACTAAATGTTGTCCATCCCTGCTCTTCGGGAAACATCCAGTTAGTTTTTTCTTCACTGGAACTTTGTCTTGCCATGTCCCTACGTGGCACAGCATGGCTAATTTTACAAAGAAGGCATTTGAAGTGTTGGTCTAAGTAATTGGTTTCACACTTGCCCATTAAGAAAGAGCTGCAGGTCATCAGAATGATGTGATATCCCCGGTATCATAGGTAGAAACCTGTGCATCTCTAGATGTTTTGGATTACAATGTACCAAAAGTCCCAGCCAGTTTGACTGACTGTATGGGATTGTGGAAGTTGTAGTCTAAAGCAGTTTGAGGGCTAAATATTTTGTGGATAATGTTATGAGCGCCAAATATAATGTATGACCTTATAGTACTTGTGATAATTGGGATTCTTCTTTAGCACCACTGCTTTCTACTCCTGCTTGTGCCACTGTAGTTAAAACATCCCCTCAGAACTAGGATGTCCATCCAATTGAACAGAGTTTCAGTGTCTTGAGTCTGGATACTTTTAACTCCCTATTGTCAGATAACAATATATAAATGTCTAATACAACATGTCCTTGAATCCAAGAAGAAGAACGAAAGAAACAATGCCTAGAATGAACTGCAAGATGAAAATCTAACATCTATAACTTTAATTATTTAAGACCTCTTCCCTTTATCTTTCTTGGCAGAATTTTATGAGCAGCTGAGGGCAATTGATCAATAATAGTGGGCATGGTTCCAGAGCTTAAATAGTGATATATTCCAAATATCCACTTACATGAATACATACCATCCTCAACACACCCAACCTTGTCTATTTTTGGAAAATAAGGGTCAGGCTTCTTTAGTACTTGGTTGGAGGACCACCAGAGAATAGCTGAATATCTACAAGTTCGGCTAAGAAATAATCCTATTTTCTGTCATATCAACAGAAATAAAATATATTTTATTATAGTGGGGAAAGTTCTAAGCTGATTATCTATGTGCTTGTTGATTCTGTGACTGTGATAACTGATGAATAAACTTCAGTGTCATTGCTTTCCCTAGCTGGTTTTTTTTTTTAATTTTTTAAATCAGACATGGACTAGATAGCCAAATCTTTACAGATACTCTTCACTGGAACTAGATAAACCACTCATTAACTGAATCCACAGTATTCCTTGGGAGGAGGGCTACGTTCTATCACCTATTCCACCAATGAAATTCTCCATTGCAACTGGGAGTCCTAGGTGCTCAGTCTAAATCAAATTGCTAGTCATAGCTACTCCTGCAGAGAATAGACCATTGAATCAATGGGTTTTACATAAGTCTTGATTTATCATTCAGCAACTCATTCAATTGATCTATTTTAGCTGGAAATACTAACTGGATTCAGTTTGCCATAAACTGGTAGGCAACTTGAAGACATGCATGTGTGCACACGCATGCACGCCCCCCACCCCACACACACATCTTGTAAAATACCACAGTCCATTTATTTTAGAAATAACTTTGGCATTTCCTTTCTTCCTCTTCAGATTTTCCATATTATTTTTATATTAATATAAAATGGATCCTGTAGCATTACCTCTACTTTTTTGTGATTGAATAATCTCATTTTTCCCTAGCTAGAATAGTGTCTATTTTTAATATACAGTAGTTGATTTCCTGTTTGCAATAAGAATGTTTACAATGTTATTCTATTGTAACCAACAATAGAAAAGACCAAAAAAAGAAAAAAAAAGAAAAAAAGAAAAATAAACTATTCCTTTCCTGGTGGAATATGCAACAGGTGCAGAATTTGTATATAATGAAACTTAATTTTTTCCCTTTGTCACTTTCTCATTTTTTTTCATGGTTTTTATTACAGATTTATAACAAGGGCTAAATAATAATACAGTTGGTCCTCCATTTTCATGGGGGATCTGTCCCGGACCCACCCCCCATGAAAACAGAAGTTCATGCATATTCAAGCCTCATAGGCTTGAATGACGCCTGTGTGCCCTATTAAAAATAGTGTAGGTCACCCCTCCACAGATTCCAAGGTCATGGATCCGAGATTTGCGTGTTGGGAGGGGTGACTGTAATAATAAACAGTACTGTATATGCTATTCATATTTCTTTAATGGGCAAATAGAATGAAATAAAATTAAAATCTGTTGTTTGCCCTCCAGCATAGGTTTTGTGGTTGTTGGCCATTGTGGCTGCTAGTGGCTTCCATGTCAGTGGGGTGGCAAATCTAGATTTCAGACCAAACTATTCCATGAAAGCTGGAGCGGATTCATTGCCCTATTGACCACCAACAGCCAGAGAGAGAGAGAGAGAGAGAGAGAGAGAGAGAGAGAGATGTTCCATAACCTTATTGTGACACATTAGTATAATGGAAAGTGTATCGAATGACATTTTTCTTTCTCTGTCTCATGCTGGTTAGACTGTACAAGATCAAAATGAAGCTGATTGGTAATCGATTCAGGACAGTCCATTTGCTTAGGTACATTTATTTTAAAAAGGATAAGACAAGTTTAAGGAGGAAAAAGTTATTTCTTGCTTTTTAGATCATCATAGATGATCAGGAGTAGTTTACCCTGATTGCCCTATTTCTGGGGGTGGGAGAGGGGAAGCAGAAAAAACAGAGGCTGGTTGAAACCATCATGCCTCACCAATGAAATATTCAGTGTCATCTGGATGACTGCCCTTCAGAATAAAATGGTGGGTTAGATACTCCATGTATCCCAGCAAAATACTAAGGAAAGTGGTCTTCAAGGTGTCCTGCCGGATATCTTGTCACTGGAAATAAAATAATTAGGGGATCTTATGTATTTATTTATTTATTTGCCAGTTTTCTGCCAACATGAAGCCAAAGGAAACTTGTTCTTGTTGTTAACCCTCAATCAATCATTAAATATCTGTTTAAATAAAAAGGTCTTTAGCTGCTGGCAAAAGGAGACCAGAGAGGGGGCTAGCCTAACCTCCTGTGGTTGGGAATTACTGTATACAGAGACACACAGGTGAAGAATGGATTGTGAATGGAATGAGATAGAATGGAGGTTGTCACTGAAGAAAATGTGGTGGTGAATCATTTGTATCAGTCCCCTCTTCTCCATACAGCCTTCACACTGCCTACGGAGGTCTACTAATTCCTTTCTGAACAGCTTTTGAACAGGCACAAAGTGCTAGGAGTGGGTAAAGAAGATGAAGGTGAATCACTACAAATCATCTCCCCCCTCCTCCTGGAAGAGAATGCATACAATTTGTCCCATTGGAATTCAATCCATCCTACAGTGATTTTGTGTTCCATCACTACCAAGTTATTACCCATTCAGGGATGCTTGAGATTTCAGCCCTAGGCAGCCACATACTATGTTGTACAGTGGGCCCTTGGTCTCTGCTGGGGTTTGGTTCCAGCCCCTAGCCCCCCAATGGATACAAAAATCCATGGATGGTCAAGTCCCATTGCATACAATGACAAGTTGATATATCCCTTACATAAAATGGCAAAAATCAAAATTTGTTTATTGGAATTTATATTTTTAGGAATATTTTCAAGCTGTGAATAGTAGAATAGTAGAATCCATAGATTAAAAAAAAATCAATGGATATAGAAGGCCAATTGTAGTTATGGTCAGCTCTGCATATCCACAGATTAAGCATACATGGATTCAACCATCCATGGCTTGAAGATATATTTTTTTAAAAAATCCAAAAAGCAAAGCTTGATCTTGCCATTTTAAATTAGTGACACCATTTTATGACACCATTGTATATAATGGGACTTGAGCATCCATGGATTTTGGTATCCATGGGGGGTTATGGTGGGGGTGGAACCAAACTCCAGCAAGATATCAAAGGCCCACTGTGTTTAGAAAGAAACATATGCAATAGCTCTTACATGTGTCTGAAAATGATTCTGTATTCTCTACAAACTATGAAAATAAATGCAGTTGAGAATTTTCAGTTATAGCTTGCATTCTTGAAAATGATCTTTTGAGTTCATTTGGTTGGTTTCAAAGTCAACTTTCCCCCAAATACATGCATACGTACATATGTGTGTACACAGAGAGTGCTTTGTACAAGCCAAAAAGACAAAATACTGCACAATCCCACCAAAAGACTCTCCCACAACTAATTAATCATTCATCCTCTTTCCATAGGGCTATAAACTGTGATTGTTTAAACATTGGAGCATACATAAGACAAGCTAAGCAATTTTGAAAGTCAATGGACAATCATTTTGCTGACCCTTTGAAACCAGAGAGCTATTTCAAGAAGTTTTGTCTTCCTGGCTGAAGAAATGAAGTTAAGTCATTGTGTTTTGTGTTTTCAGTTGTGATTTTGTCCTGTTTCTAAGCATGGATCTGGAACAAGATCCTTACAGAGGATCATGGACTGGACTTTCTGTATTCTTCTTCTTAAAGACTTAAAAGATCAGGTGCCTCTGAACTGAAGGTTGCATGCAGTCTTCATAACAAGTAGCCTCTGAAAATCTTAGCATCTATGAGTTTATCTGATTTAAAGTTATCCAAATTGGTAGTCATCACCACATCATGTGGTCATGAATTCTGCAGTCCAACTATGTACCACCTGAAGAAGTGCTATGGCAAAAGTGAAGTGTTGAAAATAGCAAGCAAGTACATTTCTATACCGCTTTTCAGTGCACAAGCAGTCCCTAAGCGGTTTATAAAGTGTAAGCTAATTGTGCCAACAATCTGGGTCCTCATTTTAGCGACTTCAGAAGGATGCAAGCCTGAGTTGGGCTTGAGCCCTTTTGCTGGTATTGAACTCGCAACCTTATGGTTTGTGAGTGAGTGGCTGCACTACAGGCATTTAACCACTGCGCCACCAGAGAGATTAGCATGACACACAGGCTTTTCTACAAACGTTCTGTGTGACACTGAACAAATATGTTTTTTTATGGTAGTCATCACACTAGTTTTTCTCAGAGATTGGAAAAATTACTTTATTGCATGACAGCTCCCATAATCCTCCAACCAGAATGGCCAGTTGCAATCAAAAAAGTATTTTTTTCAAGCTCCAGTAAATTTAAAATATTCTCATTGACTGTGATAATCTAACAGACATTTCTTCATACTGTACAATTGTCAGGGTGGTTTCTATTTAGCTATGTCACTTAACTGGAACACCTTGATTGGCATCATATCAGTGATATATGCAGGCACATTAATGCATAGTTTTTGGTCATGACAGAAGAAGGAGTTTAGCACCTCCATCTACTAAAAGTTCCTGTCCATGCCACCTACCTGTTTTCTGGTGGATATATCCCATTTGATCTTGGGAAGACAAGCAGGGTCAGCCCTGGTTAGTATTTGGATGGTAGAGTACCAATGAATACTAGGTGTTGTAGGCTATATATCAGAGGAAGGAACTGGCAAAACCACCTCTTAATATTCCTTGCCTGAAAACACCATGTGAAATTTATGGGGCCACCATAGGCTGACAGGCAACTTGAAGGCACACACACACATATTCAGGGATGTCGCCAAGGGGGGGAGGGGTCTGGACCCCCCCTTCAGGCGTGGGGATGTTCAAGCTCCTTCCTCCTCCTCCCCTCCATCAAAGGCGCAGAGGACTCAGATGGAGAGGGAAAAGGGGAAAGAAGTCACAGGGAGGGAGCAGGGAGGCTCAGAGAGAGAGAGAGAGAGGAGGGTGGGCGGGGGTCTCTCCCTGTGACTTCTTTCCCTTTAGTTTCCTCTCCATCTGAGTCCTTCCACTCCTCCTCCATGCTTTTTCCAGAGTCTCCCTTCCTGGGAGAGGAGAGGAGGAGGGGGAAGAGGAAGAAGAAGGGAAGGAAGACAGGAAGGAATGAAAATGGAAGGAAGAATGATAGGAAGGGAGGGAGGGAGAACTAAAGAAAGGAAGGAAAAGAAAGGAAGGAAGAGGAAGGAAGAGAAAGGAAGGAAGGAAGGAAGAAAGAAAGAAAGAAAGAATAAGGAAGGAAGGAAGGCTCTAAAAGGAAGTATAAAAGAAAGAAAATGTGACTTCTGACTTTCCTTTCAGCAGTTAAATCCATATACAATATAGTAAAATGTACATAATAATAACAATAATTTATTATCAGCTACAGGTTGAGTCTCTCTTATCCAAAATGCTGAGGACTAGATGTATTTTGGAGTTTTTCAGAGCTTGGTATATTTATATATGTATAATGGGGTATTTTGGAGATGGCATCCAAGTCCAACCATTAAATCCATTTTTGTTTCATACGCATCTCATAGACATAGGCTTCCAGCAAAATCCTGAGACCACACCAATAATTCAGTAATTTATCTAAACCTTCAGGATTCCTAAGTTTCCTTGAGTTGGGGTCAGACCAGATGCTCTCATGGTCAGTTTTGGATTTCGGAATAATTCAGATTTCAGAAGTGCAGATAAAGGAGACTCAGACTCTACTATGTACATTTCTTCTGATAATGAACTCATGTTTTCCAAAACAGTCATTTCTGGATTTTTGCAACAACAAAAAAGAGAAGGGTCTGTGATTCAAAAAAGCAAGATGCTTTCTTCCAGCTTTGTTTTTTTCTATTTTTTAAAATAAAAATAAAATAAAATACACTTAGCTGGCCCCTTTTCAGCATGTCAATGGAGATGCTTTAATGGAGAGTTCCTGCATGGCAGAATGGGGTTGGACTGGATGGCCCTTGGGGTCTCTTCCAACTCTAGGATTCTATGATTAATTAATTAACATAAGGAATCAATCTAAGTGGGTCTCCAATGAAAGGCCAGCTGCAAAGGTCTGGGCCTCTCTGCCCTCCTGCCTTGGAAGCAAAGTCCATTGGCAGACCTCTGGGTTTTACTTTGCAAGGAGTTTTTATTTTCCTTATTTTCGCCTTTTTAAAGGGGTTTCCTCCAAATTCTGCCAGATAATGAATCGGGGCTGTTGAGTCCTATGGCCCTGCTCCAGGCAATGCTAGACTGCAGGTCCCATCATCCAGCAGCACCACAGACTGCTGGGAACTGCAGTCTAATAAGGCTGCACACTGCAGAAATAATCCAGTTCGACACCACTTTAATGCTATGGAAAATCCTGGGATTTGTAGCATGTTGTGGCACCAGAGCTCTCTGACAAAGAAGGCTAAATGTCTCACAAAACTACAATATCCAGATATTGTTATTATTATTATTGTTGTTGTTATTATTATTATTTTCTTATATCCCGCCTTTCTCCCAATATAAGGACTCAAGGTGGTGAATTTCCATAGCATTAATCTTAAGTATGTCTTTCTACAATGTAGCTGGACACCCTCATTACATAATTTGTTGGGGATGCTTTGATTTAGATTTCCTGCATGGCAGAATGGGGTTGGACTGGATGGCCCTTGCAGTCGCTTCCAACTCTATGATTTCATGATTCTATAGCACTCTTATCCTACTGTGATTTTAATTGTTTTTAAATTTATAAAGTTTTATAACTTTAAAACTGCCTTTCTCCCAAAATAGGATTCTCTTAAAGGAGTTTGTTTTTTATAAAAAGAAAGGAATGTATAATGTCTTGGAATTAAAAAATATGATAGATAGATAGATAGAGAGAGAGAGAGAGAGAGAGAGATGAGTCTTGGAATTAAAAATTGTGTGTGTGTGTATGTCTTGGAATTAAAAATCCTTCTTGGAAGTGGGAATGAAATGTTGTGTGGATGCAGCCTGGGTTCTTGGCTCAGCTCAGAAGTTGGAATGCAGTGTCTCAAAGCATGCAGAGAGTGTCTCTGAGCATGAACAGAGTGGCTGCCGCTCATTGCTTGAGCAGCTGCACTTTGATTTATCGACCTGAATTTATCTGATGTAAACACCTACAGAGGAAGGACTCAGTTTGCATCTGCACTGAAAAAATAATCCAGTTTGATGCCACTTTAACTGCCCTTGGCTCCATGCCATGGAATGCTGGGATTTGTAGTTTGTTGCAGCATCTGACAGAGATGGTTAAACAGCTCCTCAAAACTACAAATCCCAAGATTCCATAGCACAGAGCCATAACGGAAGTTAAAGTGGTGCCATCCTGAGGTAAACGCTCGACCCTCTTTTTGTGTCTTGGGGGTGGGGGGTGGGCTCTTAGCCTCTCAAAATGGTGGCTCTTAGTCTGGACCCTCCCTTTCCCAAAATCCTGGCTACGTCCCTGACATATTCCTACCTCAACCTGCTCCATTTCTACAATTACCTGCAGGAAGAAATAGAGGGTCCTTCAATTTCCTGAAATCAATTTCCAGGCCTTTAAACCAGCTGGCTGCTTAGCTGTTCCTCTGCCCTACTCTGGCCATGTAGAGCCTGCTGACAGACAAGTTGAATATACAGTGTAGGGAAACAGGACCTAATTGTACCTGGTGGAACACTATGATCCACCATTACAATGCAGGATCTACCTGCCTAAATATCCTAAAGGTACCGGATCCCATCTGATCTTGGAAGCTAAGCAGGTTCAGCCCAGGTTAGTACTTGGATAGGAGACTGTCAATGAATACCAGGTACTGAAAGATATATTTCAGAGGAAGGAACTGACAAAACCAATTCTGAAGATTCCTTACCTAAGAAAATCCTATGAAACTCATGAGGTTGCTTTAAGCTGACAGATGATTTGAAGCCACATAGGCACAGCCCTTGTTTCTGCTTGTTGCAGCAACAGTTTATCTCTCTATCTTGCCATGTAAGGGATAGTACTTGAAGCTGTGAAAAGGTTAACATTTTAATCAGGTGTGGAGAACTCATTATACAGTTTTTGGTAGTGCAAAAACAGCTTTGGGACTGTAATGTTTAAGGCACTGAAATTCATTAAATGTCTATAAGTAGGTGAATAAGCAACTAGTTCTTGTGAAAGACAATCTTTACCATTAGGGGACTGGAAAACATCTGTACAGAACCCTTTGATCTATAACATGTTTTATCTTTACCACAGTTCTATCCTAAAAGATAATGGGTCACCCAATAACATTCAAGCTGTGTATGATGCCTTTAAAAAATGAAGAATAGAAAAACCTCAGCAGTGGGAGTATCTGTGTGAAGGAAGTAAGAGAAATTTGCTTAATCTTTTTTTTCCCTTAGGCTTCTTTTCCAGTTTAGAGTCTCTGTCTCAAATAGTTTTTCTTTCCAAAAGGGAAGAAATTGCATATTCATATTATTTGGTCTTGGAGCCAGCATGGTGTAGTGGTTTAAGTGTTGGACTATGGTTCTGGAGACCAATGTTTGAAATCCGTCTCAGTCATGTAAACCCACTGGGTGAGCTTGAGCAAGTCAGACTCTCTCAGCCTCAGAGGATGGCAATGGCAAATCCTTTCTGAAGAAACTTGCCAAGAAAACTGCATGATAAGTTCATCTTATGGTCACCATACATCAGAAATGACTTAAAGGCACACAGCAGCAAAATTATTTGGTCTCACAGGGGGGGAAACACATAGGAATAGAGGAAACTGATTTATACTGAATCAGTTAATTACTCCATTTGGCCTAATGTGGAAAAGGTTTAATTCATTACTCACTATGGCCTGAGCGAAACATGAACTAAACACAGCTCTTGGAATGCTGAGAAAGGCAAGTGGGTAGCTCAGGGGGAAACTGTGTAGAAGGAGAGGTTGGACTGTTGAGCTGTCAGATAAGGACAGTTAGTGGGAGGGATAGGGACTGAATGGAAATCGGTAAGATCAAGATAGAGTCAGATGGAAATATTCATTTAGTTAGATGGGAGCTGAGTGTGTGAAGTGTTAAGCCAAGAGTTTAGGATGAACTGTTACTTGAACTCAAACTGAGTTGCTACCTTACATCGAAAGTCTGCAGCCAGCTATATGCCAGATCAGGGTTTCTCAACCATGGGTTCGTGGAACTATAGGGTTCTGTGAAGAGTTCCACATGGCAAACACACACACACACACACACACACACACACACACACACGAGCTGTAGATGTAACAGTTTTTATATTGTGGTTCCCAGAGACTGAGCTATGGTCCCTCTCAAGTAACATGAAATGGTGTTCAGTGATGAGTGAACAAATAGCAGAAATGGCAAAAAAGAGAGGAGAAAGGTGAAAGATATCTTTCCATAATTCTGGTGCTTCATTTAAGAACACAGTCTTCATGGACAGCTTTTCATTTCAAAATATGAAGAAAAGTAACATGTAATTGAATGTCGCTTGTTCTTTAATCCCCAGTGACCACCATAGCCAAAGGCAGACTAGAATTCAGGATCTCCAACCAAAACCAAACTTAGCAATAGCAATGGCAAGTGCATTTCTATACTGCTTATCAGTGAACTAGCATTCCATAAGCAGTTTACAATTGATGTTTATCACACTATGCTCTTAAAGAGCTACTATTCCAGTGTGACTCCTCTAGCAGCCTCCTGTTGCATGCTGGGATTGGCAGTTTTAAGGAGCTGAACTTCTCTGCCTGAGAATTCTAAATACCCCTCCTTAAAACTGCCA
>NC_056522.1:83204299-83266651 GCF_019175285.1 Sceloporus undulatus
CTAAATACCCCTCCTTAAAACTGCCAATCCCAGCATGCAACAGGAGGCTGCTAGAGGAGTCACACTGGAATAGTACCTCTTTAAGAGCTCGTCTGATAAACACCATGTGTAAGCCAATTGCCCCCAACAAGTTGGGTTCTCATTTTACTGACATATGGAAGGATGGAAGGCTGAGAGGACCTTGGAGCCCTCCTCTAGGATCGAACTTACAACATTATGGCTGCAGTACCAACATTTAACCACTAGGGCACCTTAACATGTGCCTCCTACATATTCCTGTAAAAGATAATATCTGATTTCTGCATCCATTACCTACCAACTCTATTGTTTCAGGTTCAGAACTCACACAATACAGTATTCCTTAAAATGTGCTTAGTTATATACAACATTTGATTTATATAGAGTATGTAGTTTTAGAAAAGTCTCCTTTAGTACAATTTCCTTGCAGTTAGTAATAATCTTACTGTTGATCATTATGAGCTTTGCATTCTGCCTACAGTGAGACAGATCAGGCTTCTTGCTGAACTTCCTAACTGTACTTGTTGTGTTTGCATGGCTCAGTAAAAATAAATAAATAATCAAAGTGCCCTGGAGAGCACACAGACATGATTAAAATGGAACTACCTGTATTAAGAAAGTAGTTGTCCACTAACAGTAAGAACGTTTTTACAAAACCGCTGTGATCCTCTTGCTTTTCAGTAGATACCAGTCAGAATATATGTGTTCATGACAGCATTGTAATAATTGGGTGACAGATTCTGCAGATGTTGGGAAGGTTGTGCTTTAAGGTTAACAGTGCACTCTTATCCTTGTCTATTCAGAAGTAACTCATCCTTAAATTTAGTGGTTCTTTTCCCCAGCAAAGTGAGGAAGAGGGGACACTGTGCAGCCCTGAGGCACAAGCATCCCAAAGACTATTTTTGTGGTCCTCAATCCTTTTTGACTGTCTTTTTTTTCTGGCCTAAAGAGATAAGGTAAATTGCTTCTGCTGGAATCTCCTAAGAGTAATGATTCACCAGTTAAATAAATGCATGTTTCTGCACCTTTTAGCATAAAAAATTCCCCCCACATTTCAAAACCAGAAGGAGGCTTTTCACCACTTCTGTTTTTTAATTGGTTTCCAGCACTTTTAGCCATCTTCAAAGCCCCCTGGAGGGCGTTACCAGCCAAAACTGCCTTGCTAGACTGTTGCAGTTGCCCACCCTGGGAGAGAGCATTGCATTTTAAAGTGGAACCTTCCATTATCAGGCTACAAGTTTAAAAACACTTAAGTTAGGAAACATTAATTTACACCCCCCACCCCACCCCAATAATGACACACTAGGTAGCATGCAAGTTTTCCTCTATTTTTTCTCTCTCACACAACAATTGTGTAGGGTAGGTTATCCTGCATGGGCTCAAATACACATGGGGATGAGTCTTGATTTAAAACTGATAGTTGAACTGGGAGAGACTTTAACCACTATATTAAAAAAAGCAATTTAAATGATTTATAGTAAGGAAGGAAGGAAGGAAGGAAGGATTAATCACTTGTAGGCCTGTGGACAACTTGTCCCATTATATTGCAAAAGTGTGGACATGATCAGTGTGGAAGAACTATGGGCTGCTCAAGAAAACCATCCCAAGTCTCTTGAAGAAAGAACGGAATATAAATTAATGTAATTTCAATAAAAATATAGATATTTCCACAGATCATATTTCGTTATACTACTCAAAGGTGCTAGCTTTATGGACTAGATACATTATTTTTTTAATAAAGAAATTAATATATCAAGAGTTATACGCCAGAGGAACTGAATTGTTATTATTAACTATTTTTTAATGAGTTAATGCAAATACTTTGCACAAAGGGTCTGCATGGTTAGAAATTACAAGAACATGGAAAACTCTAGAAGATCTCTCATTTCAGTGTTAGCCCTCTCAGAAGAATTGACCTGTAGAATCAAAATGACCAAAAGGGAAACTTAAAAAAGACACATTTGCTTCAATTTGGGCATCTTCCATTTCACAAATTAATGAGCAAGATTTATGGGGTGGTTCACTACCACATCAGCAATTGTTCTGGGCTTCATAGCAATAGCAAGTACATTTCTATACCGCTTATCAGTGCGCTTAAGCACTCAACTTTTTGAGTTGGTTATGTTATTAAATTCATTTGGTGTAATTATTTGTGTACAGTGCTGCATTTAAATTTAATGTTTACATGACTTGGCCAACCCTGTTGCTGTTTGCAATCTTAAAAATAAAAATAAATTTAAAAGGAAGCATAGATATTTTATATTACTGCTGCTAAAATGAATAACAGAAAATACTTTCCATTCTTTTACAGAATGCCTTCATGCAACTAGAGAAGGCTCAGCATTTGACCAAATAATCAACAGAAACAATTAATAAGGTCATACAGGTCAATACAATAGGAGTCTATAGCACTGTACATATATAGCATCTACTAATCTTTCCAACAGTGAATTCAGGTGGTGGATATCAAAGATTCTGTAGTCAGAATGAGGCCATTAATAGACAAGTCAGGGGAACTTACAGAGGCAACTCACTGTCTAGCTGACAAAGAATATCAACTGGAAAAGAAGAATGGAAAATGGGTGATGGTGATGACGAAATGGCCTGTTTAAATTCATATGTTATAGCAGCCTTCCTTAAACTGGTACTTTCACTGTGTCCTGGACAGCTCCATCCACCCCCATCCAGCATAGCCGACGGCCAGGGTGGATCTGGGTATCAGATGTTGTAGTTGAACATATCAGAAGTACAGGAACATGTGGGGAACTGGTTTATAATCCTCATGAATATGCATGTGTAGCTGACAGGAACCAAAACACTGTGTGCGATGATAGTAAGGCTGCCCTTTTGCTCTTTTTAGATTGTAAGCCTGAGGGCAGGGAACTGTCCAATTAAAAAGATTGTATGTACAGCGCTGTGTAAATTTACAGTGCTTTATAAATAAAGGTTAATAATAATAATAATAATAATAATAATAATAATAATAATAATAATAATAATAATAATAGTCTATAAGATTCTCCATCCTGTCATGTTTCATTAAATATGATTAAACTAGAAAATATGGATTTGGATTTTTTTTTACATTCCTGCTTTTCCATGCTTAAATAATAGTAAAAGATGTGTATTTGTGTGTTTGTAAAGGACAATATATATGTCCATTCTACTATTTCTTAAGGTGACACTTTTCATGTGGCTCCCACCTGTTGTTATCAATTGTTTCAATAGATGGTGCTGTGTTCTTATAGAAAGTGATTGTAATCTAATTTCTCCTAAATGCTAGCCTGGGTGCTACAAACTAATCTGATTGTTTCTTCTAGCCAACATTCATTAAACAAATCTAATTTAACACCAGAAAAACAATTTCACATATAAAATAAAGTGTTTCTTTTGTTAAAAATGCACAAGTCCCTCTTAATTATTTGTCAGATTTCTTTGCAGTAACTTCTATCGTATATATTTTTGGGAAAACATTTTTTTATAGTTCTGTTTTAGAAGAGAAATGCACTTAGCTGTCAGATACATTCGATCTGTTTCAAAGGGGACAAATTTGTATCTGATTTAAAAGAAAGACAGGACATTTTAGTGCAGAACATAAGAAAGTGGAAACAAAGCATTGGAAAAGATAAGGCTAATCATCATCCTTAATGGATTTATCTGGAAAGAGATAAGTGACATTCACCTGTACATGCATGAGAGATTTATTGCCCAAGAACAACATTCTTACTTGACATCAAATGTCATTGAAATTGGTTTGGCTTACTTCTGAATAGACATATCTTAGATCATCTTGGATTGTTCTGTAAAACTGAAATTCTGGGTGTATAATGCACTGTCTTGACATTATCTGTAAAAGGGATTAGCAGGAATTTTTAAAAATAGAAAATAATAATAATAATAATCGTACAGTGTAACACGGTATGCTGTTGTAATTCATGCATGTCTCTATGATACACATAGGCATTTTCTTTCTGTGCTTTGCCTCTGGGTTCTCCATCCTATGGCATTTCATCAGGGTTTGGGGTTCTAGAAGGTCCTGGTCTACTTGTTTTATTCACATTGTCAGTCACATTTTTTAAAAAAACCAACCAAGCAAATGCAACTTCTGCTAGATTTGACTTTTAAAACCACACAAATATTCTTTCCAAACTGCATATTTTCTTCCTCCGTCAGCTGCATGATTTTTGTCTGGTTGCAGTTACAAACAAGTAAGTCAACTTTTATCAAATTTCTTGTCTCAGTGAATATCAGCAGATTATGAGAGAAAGTTGTTTTTTCTAGCCAACACATACATTCTTTTTTCTGGAGCTGAAATATCCTTCATCTCTGTCACCCAACCATAAGACCTCCCCTCTCCTGCCTTTCAAAATATCTTTTTGTTTCCACAAAGCATCCTACCCCCAAATGGATTGGCTGAGACGATCAGATCTGCTCCCTGTTGCATTTACTTTCCTGAGCAGAGTACTCCTCTTGTTGCCAGCACAGAGGCATTGGAGCTCACACCAATCCTTTGGCATCCAAACAAAACACATTGATAATATCATGCCTTTTCAAAATGTTTCTCTTTCCAACTGCTAGTCTTTCCAACATTGTTTCCCTTGACAGGGGCAAAAGGGCAGCCTGGAACCCAGTGGGTGCCCATTGGTGGGGGACAATCCCTAATTGGTTTGCTCCCTGGCAGGCTTTGCTCTTCCCCTGCTGCTCTCACAAAGTGCACAATGCTGGCTTTCTGGAGATGATCAGTCTCAAGGAAAGAAGTGTTGACTTTGGAGGAGTTTAAAAAATGGTCCAAGGTGCTGAACACAAAAGGTTCAGCACCTTGGACAGCTCCTGAAAAAGTCTGGCTTCACCTTGGCTTCACCTGCACTACAGAAATAATCCAACTTGACATCACTTTAACTGCCATAGCTCAGTGCTATGGAATTCTGGCCTATGGAATTCAGAGCAAAGCTTTGGTGCCATGACAAAATACAGTTCCCAGAATTCCATAGCCTTAAGCCACGGCAGTTAAAGTGGTGTTCAAACCAGATTATTTCTTCAGTACGGATGCAATCTTAGAGATGGGTGGGCCCTGGAAAAGGACCACCCATTCCTCCTTTGAGAGCAGTGCTTCTTGATACCATTTTACTACTCACTCTTTGAGTGGCCGAGACTAGGGAAACCATGTCTCATCATCTCTATCTCATCACTCTGAAAGATAACCCCCAACTAAACCTATGAACTATGAACTAGGCTTAGCCTCTTTTGCCTCAGACATAGTGGTTTGAACATTGGACTATGAGCCTGGAGACAAGGGTTGGCCATGAAACCCACCGGGTAACCTAGGGCAAGTCACACTCTCTCAGCCTTAGGGGAAGGCCAAGACAAACCTCCTCTGCACCAATGTCATCAAGAAAATCTCATGATGGCTTTTGGGTCACCATCAGTCAGAAATGATTTGAAGGCACACAAAAATGACAATAACAACAACAACCCAGCAGCCCCTTCCTCCCCATGATCTCAGGCAATGCCTCCTCCTCTTCCTCCTCTTTGCCCAGCCTTACCTGATGATGACATACATGACCAAGAAGTTGCCAAAGAGTCCCACCACGCAGACGACAGAATAGAGAGCCATGATGACGATGGCCGTGACCATGGAAGGGCTGCCTGGGGTGCAGGGGCCGCCCCCGCGGCCCCCTGGGGTGCCATTGGGGCCGCCGCCACCGCCACACCAGAGCTGGGTGCTGTTGGGCTCACTCAGGTTCCAGCTCCCGGATGCCATGCTCTTGGGTGTCCCTCCTAGCCCTCAAGAAGGGTCCCTAAGGACGGAGAAGTGAGTTGTCCTGGGCGCTGACACTGGGTAGGAGAAAAGACCTGGCCCTGCTGCTGAAGTAGACTAAGGGAGTGCTGTCCTTGGTGCTGAAACTGGCCT
The DNA here is from genome assembly GCF_019175285.1 of Sceloporus undulatus. Taxonomy (NCBI): domain Eukaryota; kingdom Metazoa; phylum Chordata; class Lepidosauria; order Squamata; family Phrynosomatidae; genus Sceloporus; species Sceloporus undulatus. The sequence goes on from NC_056522.1 coordinate 83,210,229, forward strand.
GGTTAAAAAACCCTGTCCCTGATGTGGAAATAGCCTATGAGGGGGAGCTGCCCATGAGAAAGGACCCGTCCGCGGTACTGAAGACACCTGCGGAGGGGACCTGTCCGTGGTGCTGAAACCGGGCAAGAGAAAAGCCCTGCCCCTGGTGCTTATGCCACCTACGAGGGGGAGCTGTCCCTGGCACTGAAGCTGTTTAGGCGAGGGTGCTGTCCGTGGTGCTGAAGCTGCGCAGGTTCCCCACCAGGGAAGCCACGGAGGAGGAGGAGGACGACGACGAAGAGTCCACAGTCCCATCCAGGGCCAGCCTCTCCTTCCCCGGTTAGAGCAGCAGGAAGGTGAGACCCTCGGAGGCTCCCTCGCAGCCACGCCGGACGGAGAAGCCAAGCAGGCGTCCCACCTCAGCCCCCCAGCCTCTATGAAAGCCACCTTCTGCCGGCGGGAGTGGCTTCCTCAGCATCCTTCCTCAGGCGACCCAAAGAGCAGGGAGAGGAGGGAGTGAGGAGGGAAGAAGCAGAGGAGGAAAAGGAGGGAGAAAGAGGCTGGGGGAGAAAGAGAAAGAGAGAGAGAGAGGAAATTTGAGCTGGCTCTCCTGCTAGATATTCCCTCCTGCGCACACTCACACGTGCATTCCAGACGCTGGCTCTGACACACACACACACACACACACACGCGTGTCCGAGTTAGAAGGCTGAGCAGGGAGAGGTGGAGGAGGAACCTCAGGCTGATGGAAGGAAGGGATGGGCGAGGAGGAGTAGGCTCTTTGTAGCCCAACCTTTGTGCAGGACGAGAGCAGGAGGATAAGCTTTTTTGGGGAGGGGCAGATTTGGGGATTGCTTCTGACCACCCCCCGAGTGCTTTTTGGCCATCTAGGGCAGGGAAGGGGCAAGATTAAGATGGCCTTGCTACCCTCCCTGTTGAAGTGACCCCGAGGAAAGAGATCCCACCTCAAAATGGGGAGGAACATCCTGACAGTAAGGGCTGTTTGACAGTGGAGTGGAGTCTCCTCTTTTGGAGATTTTTAAACAGAGGCTGGATGGCCATCTATTGGAAGTGCTTTGGTGGTGTATTCCTGCATGGCAGGAGGTTGGACTGGATGCCCCCCTGGAGTCTCTTCCCAGTCTAGATTCTATGATCTTATGACCGTCTTGGTCAAAACAATGAGGTGATAGGAAGAAGAGACCCAGTGTAAGAGGAAGAAGGTTAAGAGGCTACATACCTCCTCAGAAGTAAGCCCTACTGAGTTCAGTTGGACCTACCACCTTGTAGTGTCCTAGGAAGGTAGGCTTAAGGCAGGTTACTAGTCTCCATAGTCATGGGGTTGGTTGAGGTAATGAACTTGGAGACTTTCTTTCCCCTTCTTTTCATTTTTCTTGGAATATTGAGACAGTAGAGTAGGCAGCAGTGTCCAGTGGTTATCATGCCTTCATTTCTAAAAGAGGCACACAAAGGAGACTTCCCCAGGTGGCCAATGTCTGCGTGACTCCCAGGTTAGGACCTGCCAGGTAGACTCCCATCAAACCACAACTCTGCCTGTGCCATAAAGGGAGAAAGGGAGAGCCCTTCCGCAGTGCTTCTGTTGCTGCTCACCCTGTTTTAAAATCTGGTCAGGTGTGAACGTCAGCGCTGGAGGGGAGGACTGCCCAGACTGCAAAGAAAGAAACCAAGTTCCGTTTTGTTTTTTAAAAGATGAAGGATGGAGGGGATCTGTACAAAATGTCAGAAGTTTCTGGATGTGGAGCAGTTGCTTCCGATTGTTTCACTACATATTAAATATTGTTCCAGATAGCCAGCCATTAGCTTATTGTTGAGGTTAAGCCCCTCGAGAGGTTTAACAATAGAGTAACAACAGCAGCATCTAATTGCTGCCCATATAATCCATGTAATACAAATCGGGGTGTACAGAAGCAATTAGGATCAAGAAGCAGACAAAAGTCTCCTGTCAAACAGCATATTTTGAAAGTGGAAATGATATTGCCATGCCAAAAGAAAAGGAAAGAAAAAAGACACTGTTAATATTGTGTGAGATTAATGAGAAAATCCTTGATGATTTACAAGGAGAATGAGAGGATTGCCTTCTGCCCATTAATTAATTGCACCTCAAGTTGCAGATAGCAGCTCTTTTGTAAGCTTAAGGTGTGTGACAATAGGTAATACAATCAATCCCATAGACATTTCTCTGCTTATACAGAAATTTATCATAACAGTCCAGGGAGAAGAGGCAGGAACAGTCAGCCATCATTTGAATGATACACAGGGGTTGGGGTGGGATGGGAACAGTCAGTCTAGAAATATGAGTTCCAGTTTTTGATATGGTGCAGCTGTTGTACCACTAATCCCTGCAGGAGATATTGACCTAAATCCAACTATTGGATCCCACTAGAGTTAACATACAAGATCAATGAGAGCTTGATAAGTCAGCACTTAAAACCCACTGGCTGATCTTGAACAAGTCACACTGTCTCGGCTTCAGAGGAAGGCAAAGGCAGCCCTTAGTCTTCCATAAGTCATAAATAACTAGAAGGCATACAGCAGCATCCTTACTGGGACTCTCATTTTGATTGAGACCAAATCAGATGACATCAAATTAGGAAACATAGTTTATAACCTAGAATTCAAAACTCTCTTAACAGACTAGAGAGTTAGTCCAAAAGTAACAAAATGAATTTCAAGAGGGAAAAATGTAAGGTACTACACTTAAGCAGAAAAAAATAAATGAAAGGCTCAGATATAAGATGGTAACACCTGGTTTGAGAACACTACATGTGAAAGGGATTTGGGAGTCTTAGTAGATCACAGTTAAACCACAAACAGCATGAGTCAACAGTGTGATGCAGCAGCTAAAAAAGTCAATATGATCCTGGGCTGCATCAATAGGGGTGTAGTGTCTAGACTGAGAGAAGTAATAATACCATTTTATTCTGCTTTTGTCGAACATCACCTAGAATTGTGTCCATTTCTGGGCACCACAACTGAAGCTGAAGCATGTCTAAAGGAAGGTAACCAAAATGGTGAAGGGTCTGGAAACCATGCCCTATAGAGGCAGCTTAGGGAGCGGGATATGCTTAGCTTGGAGAAGAGAAGGTTAAGAGGTGACATGATAATCTTGTTTAAATATTTTAAAGGATGTCATATTGAGAATGGAACAAACTTGTTTTCTGTTGCTCTAGAGACTAGGTCACAGGATTCAAAGTCCAGGAAAAGAGATTCCATCCAAACATTAGGAAGAACTTCCTGATAGACAACAGAATATATTGCCCCAGAGTGCAGTATAGTCTCTTCCTTTGGAGGTTTTTAAATAGACTCTGGCCATCTGTCGGGAGTGCTTTGACTGTGTATTCCTGCATGTTAGGGGATTGAACTGAATGATCCTTGTGGACTCTTCCAACTCCATGATTCTATGATTCAGATACTCCAGATGTCCACAGTTCATGCCTCAATGGGATCAAGCTATCCCACTACCTTGAGATTTCTACATTCTCTTAATAAAATTTTAAAGCTTCTATTTCTTAAACCAAAGATCAGTTATACCAATTGCAATATTTAAAATTCACAAAATATAAAGTTCACAAGCATCATGCAAGGATTATGTAGATGCATTATCATGTGCACGTCATATCATATATTGTGTATTATGGATCTTTCGCATTTGATAGCATGTTTTTTTCCCCATCGTCACTGCCACAGCACTGAAATAGATTTGTTCCATTCAGCTTGTGAGTATAGAATGGAAACAGACAATTACTAAAGCACCCGAAAAGTGTGCATGTTTAGAACTGTGGTTCCTGTGTGTCATTGGAGCATCCTTATTTGCAAAAGGCATAGAATTCCTCTTCTGCTGAAACGCATGGCACAAGTAATTGTGTGCACTGGAATGTACACAAGGAACAGTGATGTTTTTAAAAAAAAGAACTGGAGAATTTCACAGTCTCTTGTCCATTATTAATTAAGATTATTCTGCCCACTGAATTTTGCCTTGACTCATAATGGTTTGCCTCTAGTACAGCTAAAGTGCTACTTCCAGTCTGTTCTCTGATTGCCAATTTGAACTCAGGGATGTTTCAGTTTTTACTAAATCTCAAGCATTTACTTAAAGGAAACAAACAAACAAACACTGGTCCCTATCATTCCCGTCAGCAATGGAGGGCCTAAGTATGTGCAGAAGCCTTTACTGAAGAGAGCAAGAAAGGCTGAGCCTAGGGACTGACTTCTAGAGGCAAGAGGCTTCCATCCTAATTTTCAAGGATCCCTTCTCCCACATTAAACCACAGCTTGCCTCATTGTCTCTGTGCAGCACTTTTGCAGATTGGAGGGACTGATGTGAGGAGGGAAAGGCAAGATATTCTCCTTCTGACAACTCATCAGTTGTGTGCACCATAATAGGTTGAGAGCACATACATGTTTCATCTGTGGTCCAGGTGGGCTTTGGGATGCATGAACTAAATGAAAAAGATGATTTTTCGTCTTCAGTTTCCTTTTGTTCTGTAAAAGAATAAAATAAAACTTTTTTAGACGTCAAATTAGCCTTCACCAGATTGTGAAAGGGGTCAATGAGCCCCCCCCAGCTTAAAAATCATTGCCATAGAGCTTCAGCCTCGTATCTAGCAGCTTCATTTTTATACCACTTCATACTGCACTAAGCAGGCTCTAAGTGGTTTACAACTGTAATCTAATTGCTCCCAACAAGCTGGGTACCCATTTTAGCAATCTCAGAAGGATGCTAGGCTGAGTCGACCCTGAGCCCGGTCTGGGATTGAACTCACAACCTTGTGGTTTGTGAGTGAGTGGCGGCAGTCCAGGCATTTAACCACTATGCCACCAGGGCTCCCTGGTATCTTGACTGCTTTCCTTCTGTCTTCTTTAGAAATACAAGAATGAGAAACTGTGAAAAAATGGGCCAAATAGTGTGGACAAAGAACTTTCCAGACTGAGCCTTTGTAAGATGTGGAAAAATCTTCCGAAAAGCTCAGGCTTTCCAAAGAATCCCTGACTGGAAAAAAAAAGTCAATATCAAGATGTGTCTCTCCCACCCAATCTAACAGCCCACCTAATTCAAAAGTGTGTTAATGTATCTGTTAAATTATTAAAACCACTTTTTTTTTTAATGGGTCAATGGACATCATTTCAGGATTAGATGAGGGGATAGTTCCTCATTTTTTGGAGCTTAAAATATAGATGTTAATATTGGAAGAAGGGGAAAAAACAAAAAATTAAGAAAATGAGAGAGAAGGATGATACATTTAAGAGGAGATGTAAGCATGCAAATGCGAAGTTTGGGTTATGTTTGGTTTAGGATATGAAGAATTACTCACACAATGTCATAAACCACACTTGAGCGATGCAGCACTAGTGCACATGTGGCACTTTTGTACTTTATTCATTATCCTTTGTAGTCTATAGTATGTAGGCTGCATACATATAGTATGTAGGCTGCGCCACCAGGAGGGACCCTGGTGGCGCAGTGGGTAAATGCCTGTACTGCAGCCACTTACTCAAAACCACAAGGTTGCGAGTTCAAGACCAGCAAAAGGGCCCAAGCTTGACTCAGGCTTGCATCCTTCCGAGGTCGCTAAAATGAGTACCCAGACTGTTGAGGGCAAATTAGCTTACTTGCTAATTAGCTTACTTGCTGTTCACCGCTATGATCTTTGGAATAGTGGTATATAAATAAAACAAATTATTATTATTATTATTATTATTATTATTATATTAACACTTAATTCTCCAACCTTTCCACATAACAAATGATGGTCTTTGCATACTATGAATGGGGGCAAGCAGTCCATGGCATGGGAAGGATTGCTATTCAGATATGAAAACTCTAGTGACAAGGAAGGGTACGCAAATTCAGTATAATCTACATCATCATCATCATCATCATCATCATCATCATTTTCTTATATCCTACCTTTCTCCTAATATAGGAACTCAAAGCAGTGAACAACAAGTATCAAATAATACAATTTAAAAATAGTACAACAATATTACAATATATAAATATAAAATTTAAAAACCAATTAAACAATTTTAACAGTTAAAACAGTTATAAATTAAAATATAACATGATAAAAATACAAACCATTAAAATGTATATAGCCTAGCATTAATAACCCAGCCCTTATCAGCTTAAAAGGTCTGACTACACAAAAATGTCTTTACCTGGCATTGGAAGGATAGTAGGGATGGCACCATCCTGGCTTCTCTATGGAGAGACTTCCAAAGCATGGGAGCAGCCACTGAGAAGGTCCTCTCTCTTGTTCTCACCAAACACACCTGAGAGTTCTAGGAAATTCTCTTGAGGAGACACTATTGAAACAAATGCTATATGTGTAATGACAATGCTCAAAGCCTGAAAGTAATGTTAGGTACAACATTATGTACAATGAGTTCGTCCAGCAACTAGTTACTGCACTAGCAATGTGATGAAATGTAATTCACTATTTGGTGTAATTGTAAAACCATTTTTGCATGTTACTCATTACCAAGTATGGTTTATTATTATTATTATTATTATTATTATTATTATTATTATTATTATTATTAAGCTTTATTTATATAGTGCTGTAAATTTACACAGCACTGTACATACAATCTTTTAATTAGACGGTTCCCTGCCCTCAGGCTTACAATCTAAGAAGACATGACACAAAAAGAGAAGGGAATGGTTGTGGGGAAGGGGATCTATGGTCTGATATTCTGAGCAATGGAAGGAGACATGAGACATGGTCACATGGGAGACTACCCACATCTTTCTTTATAAGTTGCTGCTTGTCAGGAACGTCTGTCTATCTATCTATCTATCTATCTATCTATCTATCTATCTATCTATCTATCTGAATAAATAGAGGGACATTGACACAAGCAGAGAGGCATACACAGAAAAGTAGGAAAGCATGCACAACACTAGAAGCTGATTAATTGGATTTTTTTAAAAAAAACAACATTTTAAAAGTTAGTCTGCCTTTTCTGCCTTCTTGAATTGGGAAAATAGGATCATGGAGGCAAAGAAAGTTAAACTAAATGTAGCAAAGAAGATCCATGAAAATGAATCCATGAAATTAAATGCAGCCATCAGATTGGGGTTGTGGCATGCAGGGATGGAGGATATGGCAAATATTTCTCTGTGTGAGATTTAAACTAGGAAAATGCCATGGAGGAGTAGGCTACCTGCCTTTCTTCTGAAGTTAAGGTACTTATAGCTCTTCTTTTTACAAATAGCTAGTTTCTTTATGGGTAAGACAAAAAGCTTATGCCAAATAAAACTTGCCTGTCTGTAAGGTGCAGCAAGTTGATTTTCTGTTTTTGCTTCAACAGACTGGCATTGTCGTCTCTCTAGAAACCCTGTTTTTGGTACCAGGTAAATAAAATGTAGAGCAAAGTCAAGGGTGAGCTGCAGATTGCTTCTGACACAGTTCCTTGTGTACATTAACTGTGAGAAGAAATGTTGTTCACCAAAAGCTACAGGTCACCCTAAAATGATATTTGTGACAAAGTCTCTCTGGCTTTGCTTCGCGAACAAAGATTCAGGAAGGACTCATCCCGCACTTTGTACAAGCGCATTGATGACTAAAAAGGCCAATCCGAGATAAACAAGTCTGGTTTCAGAAAGCACAGCAGAAAGTCTCCTTGGGTGATGTTTCCAGATTGAGGTTCTTTCTGCGTTTTCGTTTCTCTTCGAGACTCGTTCGGCGTGAGCTTTCGAAAAAGGCTGCAGCATCGTGGATAGTGGGTCTCCATGCCTCCCGATGCGAGGCCAGGGCGGACCATTGATGGTGATCAATTTGGCCAAGCCTGAGATGTTGTTTCAGGGAGTCCTTGTATCTCTTCTTTGGAGCACCCCTCTTATGCTGACCTGTGGCGAGTTCACCGTAGAATACTATTTTTGGGAGACAATGGTCTTTCATCCTAGAAACGTGTCCTGCCCAGTGCAGCTGCGTCCTCAATAGCATGGCCTCAATGCTGGTGATCCCTGCTTGCTCAAGGACAGCAACATTTGTCACATAGTCAGTCCAGTGTATATTTAGAATTGTGCATAAACAGCGCTGATGAAAGCGTTCAAGGAGTCGTAGGTGTTGGCGATAGGTGACCCAGGTTTCAGGCCCATAAAGGAGAATAGACAGTACAATGGCTCTATACACACTGATTTTTGTGCTTCGCCTCAAGTGTTTGTTACTCCAGACTCTTTTGTGAAGTCTTCCGAATGCACTATATGCCTTTGCCAGTCTGTGATCGATCTCTTTATCAATCTTGGCATCTGAGGAGATGATGTTCCCCAGGTAGGTGAACTGCTGGACGGACTTAAGCACAGATGTGCCTACAGTGTGACAAAGTACTTTGGTCTGAAACATTGCTTTTACTGTGTATTTCTATGGTAGGTTCTTTGTGTATATAACTGTTCAAGAACCAATCAATAGCATGCTTTGGGCTAGTATTGCCTCTTTGGATTACACATGCTGAGTTGCAGGCAGCAGGAAGTGTCTTTTGAAACAACAACTGTGACTTTTCTTTCCAATTGTTTGATTACTAGAATGTTTTCAGGAAAGGCCCAGGCCTATGTCTTGATGACATCGTGTCCATCAATAAGACAAACAATAAGCAGACTACTCCTCCATTCATGTATTTCCTAATCTCAGTTGAGACACGCTTTAGAGTTTATTAATACTGGATTTTGTCTTTTGAGTTTGCTCAAGTGATAAGTTTTAGGCTACTGCTGACCGTTCCTGTCTTGGATGTAAAACTTGCTTCCATTGTACTGCCTCTTGGAACTTTTCAGATGCAACTGTTGTTCTCTCACATACACACACTCAGTCTGTGATCCTAAATTTCATTTAGATAAATTTATTTATTTCAGAACTGTCACCATTTTCTAGAACTCAAATTGCATTGTGTTGTTGATAAGCAAATGTAACCCCCCCCACACACTAGATGGGCACTTGCCATGGGAAGTGTTGTTTGTAAGACAAGTGTACAAACTGTTAGCAAGCTGTAGTGTCTATGAGAACCTACACAATCTCATCCCAGCCTTATGTGTGTGTTATGTTGCCTTAAGAAGCTTATCTTTTGCACCATACAAAGCTGCACAGAAGCTTGTCAGCTTTGATGAAATGTGGACTAGTCAGAAAACCAAATCCAGCAAGCATAACAGATAGTAAGTCAGATATATGCTGGGAGTATTGGGATGTGAGCAGCACATGAAGGCACTCATTCAGTGCTTGAAAGAATAGCTCCTCCAAGCTCTGGCTAAGCCACTTCATGCACCACTTGTACTTCCTATTAGGAAATTGAACATTGAATAAAAGAAACCCCTCTGATAACTGATCAGAGATAACAGGAGAATTGCCCTCAGTATACCATTCACCTTCCTAAAAGGAGAGGTGCATGGAAGATTTATTTCAGGCAGATTCCTCCACATGCTGTGTGCCCTCCAATGGGGTAAGCAACATGCACTCTTATTAGGATCAATGGAAATGACAGCAGGACTCATTCATGGATCCTCTGGTTGAGATGTTCACAGGACATTCTTCAGCTTAAGTTCCAGGAGGTAGGATTTTGAGGAGGGGGGGTAGGGTTTGGGGAAGAGGTAAAGCATTTATGATACCTTTCATGGACTGGATTAGGTCTCCAGAGACACAAGACTAGGTTGGATCATTGTACGTACAGGTTCTCATGGGCACTGCAGTTGGTCAAATGGAAGGAAGGGTTTTGGAGGTTTGTCATTCATGATTGGAGTCTCCTTCCTTGGAGGTCTTTAAACAGAGGCTGGATGGCCATTTGTTGGGGATGCTTTGATGGAGGGTTCCTGTATGGCAGGGGGTTGGACTGGATGGCCCTTGTGGTCTCTTCCAACTCTACGATTCTATGATTCTATTTAAGAGCTTTCCCCAAATTCATTATAGCCTGTTCTTCTGCCAATGTGCCATCTCAATGCAGAGCTTATTGTTATGCACAGAATTCCACATCATGAAGCATGTATTTTGTAAAATTCAACATCCCCACCCATACCAAGTTTCCAGTAGTTATTGCTACAAAGGTAAGTTTACTAGTATGAGTGTCACAGCTGGTGAAGTAGGAGCATGTGCATGTGTGTATCTATGATTTTTTTTTCCTGGCAGGAGAGAACTACAGTAGGCAGAGTGTGAGGTTTCTCGTGATTTGTGTAGATCCTCTCCTCTGCCTGCAACTAACAAAAACAAAGGAACTGGACTCATTCAGAACATGGAAGTGTTTTTTTTTTATTTGCACTTTTTTGCCTAATCAAACTGTCATAAGCTTCCCACTTGTATAATTTGTTTGTTTTTGCTTGGCAAACTCTGAAGAAGCTTCTACTTTGTGTCACTAATGGTCTTGATCAATGCAGCAGCATCTTCACATGCACTGCAGTGCTTCCAATCACTAAGTGAGGCTGTGGACTGCAACAGCAATATTAACAGTGATGTACCATATGCTTTATTCTTCTTATTCATTTTCTGGCGCAGGGGCTGGAAGAACATCACCTTTAGAAAATGGTGGTCCTGTCTGAAAGGAAACAACAAAATGAAAGAGTACCAAGGATACTACATTTCTTTGGCAGGGGAGAGTGTTGTCAAGCAGTCAATTTCCCTTTCAAATTGTTGTGAAATATGCACCCTGGAAAAGGTTGTTTGGCATAAGAGCAAGTCTTTATTGGACTCCACAATCCCTTGACAAATTGTTGGTTTTGGTTGATTTACCTTCCATCACAATGAATACTCTGAAGCTCAAAAGCTCTTTTACAGAAATTGTGCATGTTGGGAGACAGGTACAAGAAGGAGTTGTTGCTGTACCAAGCCAGCAACACAGCTTACTTCAAAATGATTTTGGACTGTTTCCCAGTTTCTGGGTGCATTCTTGGTAAACTGCATAGAATCATAGAGTTGAAAGAGACCACAAGGGCCATCCAGTTCAACCCCCCTGCCATGCAGGAAATCTCAATCAAAGCATCCCCGACAGATGGCCATCCAGCCTCTGTTTAAAGATTTCTAAGGAAGGAGACTCCACTACACTCCGAGGGAGTTTGTTCAACTGTCGAACAATGGAATCTCTTTTCCTGGAGCTTGCATCCATTGCTCTGAGTCCTAATCTCTGAAGCAGCAGAAAACAAGCTTGGTCCCTCCTCAATATGACATCCCTTCTAGTATTTAAACAGTGCTATCATATCACCTCTTAACCTTCTCTTCTCCAGGCTAAACATCCCCAGCTCTCTAAGTCGTTCCTCACAGGGCATGGTTTCTAGACCCTTCACCATTTTAGTTGCCCTCCTTTGGACTCGCTCCAGTTTTTCAACATCCTTTTTAAATTGTAGTGCCCAGAACTGGACACAATATTCCAGGTGGGGCCTGAATAGAGCAGAATAGAGTGGAAGTATTACTTCCCTTGATCTAGACACTATGCTTCTATTAATGCAGCCTAAAATCGCATTGGCCTTGTTAGCTGCCGTATCGCACTGTTGACGCATGTTCAACTTGTAGTCTACTTGGACTCCAAAATCCCTTTCACATGTAGTCTCATTCAGCCAGGTCTCCCCCATCCTATATCTGTGCATTTCATTTCTCTGCCCTTAGTGCAGGACCTTACATTTCTCTGTGTTGAATTTCATTTTGTTAGCTTTGGCCCAGCTTTCTAGTCTATTCAGGTCATTTTGAATCTTGATCCTGTCCTCTGGAGTATTAGCTACTCCTCCTAATTTGGTGTCATCTGCAAATTTGATAAGTATGCCCCAACAATTCTGTCATCCAAGTCATTGATAAAGATGTTGAATAGCACTGGGCCCAGGACAGAGCTTTGTGGGACCCCACTGGTCACTTCTCTCCAGGATGAAAAGGAGCCATTGTTGAGCACCCTTTGGTTTCGGCCAGCCAACCAGTTATAAATCCATGTCTAGCCCACATTTCACTAGCTTGTTTGCAAGAATGTCATGGGGAACCCTGTCAAAAGCCTTACTAAAATCAAGATATACTATATCCACAGCATTCCCTTCATCTAACAAGCTGGTAATTTTATCAAAAAAAGAGATTAGATTAAACCAGCATAGACAAAACAGAATTTAAACACTGAATGTTAAATGCGCAGTGTTAAACATTGCTGGGAAAGTGAATGACTTCCACATAAATTGTTCATGTATTAACTTCAGTCTGCTGTGTCCCAATTACAAGAAAACAGACCTGCTGTCACTGGCAGTGGTAACTGCTTGGAAGTTCATAATGCGGGGGGAGGGGGATATTATTTATTTTAGAATACTTAACTAAGTAGATGATTACTCTCAGCCTATATATCTTTATGTGTGTGTGTGTATATGTGTGTGTGTGTGTGTGTGTGTGTGTGTGTGTGTACCTGCCTGCCTGCCTGCCTGTCTCTCTCTCTCTCTCTCTCTCTCTCTCTGTATGTCTATCTGTGCTTACATTTCTCCTGGGGATTCTGTCTCATGCTAGTGATTTGGAGTATGAAACCACTGCTAACTGTCAAAAAATCCTTACATATACAAATAAATAAATAAATAAATGATAGCTTCAGAAATTAAATGCCACCTAACTTCTATATCTGGTTTATAAATGCCAAAAGAAAACTGGCTGTTTGTTGTTGGAAACAAAATAGAGTAGATGGACCTTAAACTGATTAAGATCAATGATAGAAATATAGGCCGTTTCAATCTTACATGCGTCCTAAGAGTCCAGAAGCCGCACCAAAGCCATGCTCCAGTCCTAAGGACTGGAGTGCAGCTTTGGTGCAGCTTTCAGACTCTTAGGACACGTGCATCCTTGAAACACCATCCCTCCAAAGTGACTCGAAGCAGCTTTATTTTGGCTGTCTGTATAGGGCCATAGAGTTGGAAGAGTCCATTAGGGTCATCCAGTCTAATCCCCTGCCATGCAGGAATACACAATCAAAGCACTCCCAACAGATGACCATCCAGCCTCTGTTTAAAAACTTCCAAAGAAGGAGACTCCATCACTCTCCGAGGAAGTGTGTTCCACTGTCAAACAGCTCTTACTGTCAGGAAGTTCTTCCTAATGTTTAGGTGAAATCTCTTTTCCTGTAATTTGAATCCATTGCTTTGTGTCCTAGTTTCTGGGACAGCAGAAAAAAAGACAGTTCTTATGTCCTTAAATTCTGGATTAATTAAGAATTAAAATGGGCATGGTTTGGTACATGTGGCATAAGTGCACTTCTGTCCAATAGCACCTTGCAGTTAGCTGCAATTATTTTTCACATGATTGAAATACAAGCCATGCCTCTGAGGAACAAGTGAGATTTATCCTTTGGTTCTTTGCTTGCTGAAAAGGGCAACCAAAATGATCAAGGGGCTGGAGCAACTACCCTCTAGAGAAAGGTTACAAAGTTTGAGATTTTTTCTCCTTTTAGTTCAGGAGGAAGGAAAACAACAACAGGTAAAGGGGATGTGTCAGAAAATGGAAAGGGAACCCCCACTCCCCATGATTTATCTTATAATATATAATAAATTATAATTATCTTATAATTAGCTTACTTGCTAATTAGCTTACTTGCTGTTCACCGCTATGATCTTTGGAATAGCGGTATATAAATAAAACAAATTATTAAATTATTATTATTATTATAATACTAGAGTGAGGCTGAACAGTGGGAGACCCTAGACATAAGAGAGAAGAGCTTCTTTATACAGAACAGAGACAAATTGCAATTTATTGCCCCAAGGGATAGTGATGATGAGTGCCAGTTTAGATGACATTAAGAGAAGATTAGACAAATTCAGGGATGATAAGACTATCAACGTACTAAACCTAATGGATGAGAACCTGCATTGGGAGATGCAACTACTGTATATGTCTGTCATTGCAACCTCTCAAATCCACATTTTCACTGTGAATCCCCCCACCACCACCACGAACAGCCATTTCTGTGTCAGTGGAGAGTGGTTAGACCCAAGTCTAGCTATTCTTCTTTAGCTTGAGGCATTGTGACAGGCATCTTGAGGGACCTCCCCATGAGCTCCCTCAAGTGGCATTGGTGCTGTGCCTCCAGTCAGAGGAAAATAGCTAAATGTGTATCTGCTGCTCTGCCAGTTTCTAGCAACATGGAAAATGGCTATTCAGGGGCAGGTCTGCATCAGTGAAAATGTGGGCTTTCTGGAAGGGAGCTTTTGATCATTGTGCAGTTAGAACAGAATGCCAGCTGCTGCCACAATGACAACAAAAATGGGTTACAATGTCATAAGAATGACATAGGCTACCATAACTCACTAAAAGGAGGCCAACCTCTCACCACAATAGATTCAGCACTTTGCATAACTTCTGTGCAATGTGGACTAACACTCAGAATGGATTGGCTGCTCCACTGACATGGAACAGAACAAAAAAGTGGAAAGTAAGTATTTACAGTAGAAGAGTTCAAGGAAATGAGGTCCCACATGCTGTTGATAGTCCACAAACTTTATTATCGTAACAGGCCCAATGCATTTCAGCCTTTCCACACATTGGCCTTCTTCAAGGGCTAATAATAAAATAAATAAAAGAACATTTATTATAGTTGTGGTATTGGGACAACACATAAATTGCCTCTTAAAACATAATTTCTTAAAAATCAAATAGCATCTATTATCCATATTATCATATACATATCTATTATCAGAGATTTCCACTGACATGGAAGCCTGTTAGCAGGCTAGTTTTGGAGGTGGGGGTTGCAGTCAGGCAGTCTAGCACAAAACTCTTGCCTTGAGTACATAGTTGCAATTGCCTACTGAGAAGCTGCTTTACTCTGCCTAATGGGAGACAGTGGCCTGTTACTTCTGGTGTTTCCCCCCCCCAACTGTAGCTCACAGACAGATAGATGAACACAATGCCAATGGGATAAAATAGGAAGGACCCTTTAGTTGATTTATCATTACACTCTCAGATACAAAATAAATGTTTTGGATGATCTCTTAGGGCAGTTTTATTTAACCCAGGAACTTGCCCGTCAAGGGTCTGGCAGCTCTTTCATGCTATGGGGAAAAACCAGGAACCCAGAAAAGGACGATAGGCTGTCCTTCACCTAAGAGGGCTCTGATCTGAGAGCCATGTACCAGGCTGGAAAGGACCTGGTGGCAGTTTTACCTGTGCAGCCACCCCGAGGGAATTTGGCAACAATGTTGCTTCTATCCAAGTGACTCCTCTCATTTGTGAAAAAATCTGAAATTACATAGAGAGACATGATTCTTTGATGTCAAGGCTGGTTTCCCTGGGTGAAAATTTGGGGAAGATCTTTTCAGAGAAAGAAAAACACTGGTTGCCTGACTCCCTGTTTGCCATCACTACGACCAGCACCTTCGGTCCCTCAGCTACTTCCTTTGATCAAAATCTTTAGTGCTGCATGCAGCTGTCTCCCAAGCTTTTGGTCCCAAGTGAAATTGATGGACCAATCATAAACACAAAATATAGAGCAAACATTCTGGTGGGCACATATTGTTGAAAGCAGGGTATCTACTTAAAACAACAAGCTGGTCCAGACAATAAATGAACTGTCTGATTTTTAGTGTGTTGCAGGAATGGATGCATGGGACTAAAACAAAGGAGAATGAAGTGTGGCCTGGGGGTTTTGTGTGCAACCCTCCAGGCTAATTTTGGGGGTCCTTGATTCCTCCATATTTCCTAAACTGCCCATTTTCTGCTCCCTTCCACAACAGAAGGAAAATTATTTACCTTGAAAGCCTCTAGGAGAAGCAATGCACCCTTTAAATAGATTGTAGTCCCAGCAATGATATTACAAACAACTGTTTATTTTTCAAAATAAGAAAAAAGATTTTTAGCGGGGTGAAGTTAGCAATCTGTTCAATCCACAAAGGGTTCAATAGCAGAAAATTGACCCAGAACTTGTTGCAGTTGCCCATCCCTGTGTATGAAGGAGAAAATAACTACAGAAGAGCAGACAATAGTGTCCCTTCTATGCCATTTCTCATCTCATCCACTACCACCACACTATTTTTGAGTTGTAAACATGTGCAAATTGGATCCTCAAGTGCCAGGTTGTCTATGGAGGGCCTCTATCAGATCTGAAGACTGGGCAAACAACCTGTCTTGAATAGAGTTACACTTCCCTTAGGGAGCATGTGCATACCTTGGGACATAGAACTTGCATCCTTAGATCTTATCTTTGGAGGCCCAAGTGGAACCTGTGGTTTGAAGTGCTAGGGGCTAAGGTGCTAGGAACCAGTTTTGACTAGTCTGCTAGTTGTAGCCTTTCCTGGCCAAAGAAAATCTATCTGTAACAGATTTGAAAACCTTCTGGAATGTGCTATATGTGGGGCTGCCCTTGAAGACAACTCAGAAGCTGTTGGTTTGCAGAAAGTTTTAAAGAAAGAAAGAAAGAAAGAAAGAAATGTTTGTAGCAACATGATACTAGTCCCTGACATGTTAGGAAAGAAATTGCCAATTTCCCACATCTGAAGCATGGATCTAGATGATGTTTAGATGGTGACATTAACCTCAAAACTTGGTCTGATGTCTTGGATTTTCACCCCACAGTTATTTGCTTTCCAGTTGTTGCCACCAGTACCAAAGGATGGCTGAAGAAAGAGCCTATTAAAGAAGGCTACAAGAGATACCACAATTAAGAATGATGGGGCTTGCTTTAGTGGAGGAAGACAGGAAAAAGTGGAGATGTTTACTTAATGGCAGGAATGAGGCTCACAGAAAAAAAAAGAGCACATGGTGGCCAGGTTAGAACATGGCCACATAGCCTGAAAACCCCACAAAAAACTATGAATGCTGGTCATGAAAGCCTTCGACTTCACACAGTGGCCAGGTTAGTTGGTCTGCTCACCTTCCCTCTAGTTCATATGCTATGTCCCTTTCTTCTATAGCTTTCTGCATTACATCTTGTGCAGTTCTGCCCATTCTTCCTGGAAAGATTTACAGAGGCCACATTGACTGCAAGGTTGAAGAGAAATAAACAAAAATCACCTCTTTTCCTTCCCATCCCATCATGGTCTCCTTTCAATTGGGGTGGAAATCTAAGGATCCAGCCACTAGAAGGAATCTTATGGAATCTAAATGACCAGCAAGTTTTATTTGGGATAAATACTTGTAAATTCCAGCCCACGTGACCAGAGGCAATAGGATCCAACCATATATGGCTTCTAAAGAGGACTTCAACAAAGCATTGGAAGTCTTGGAATATAGCCATGCTTCATTCTTGGAAAAGATAGCCTAGGCAAGCTATGCCAAGCTTGAATTCTGAGCACATTTGGGACTGTCATTCTTTTCTGCAGAAAAAGAAATTTATACACCTTAGCTAAGGGCATATTTCTAAGGCTTAGCTGTCTGACTTATCTAGCTTCCATTTGATTTCTTTTGTTCAGTATGCTTAAGGTGGTATCTTTTGTTCCACTTTGTTAATAAAGGACAGGAGACATGATTCAGACAAAGGTCAGAACTTTGAGTTCAATTACTTTTAGTGATAGTAATTTAAGGACAAAGCTTGCTTTTTGCATCAAAATCCACAGTACTTGAATTCTGCTCAGAAGTCATAGTGTTTTCAAAGGAGCTCCTCATATTTTATGTGGGTATGTTTGGCACAATCAAAGAAACAGCTAATAATTAAGGAGGGATCTGAGTCGGGTGTTGGGCAAGGTCTAGTCAAAATGAATCCCATTGATTATCTATGGAGGGGATTAAATCTTTATAACCTAATTGGACCCAAAACCCCCATAAGTTTGTATAACATAGCAATTATTAGTGGGATACAGACCACTCAAAAGGGTGGTCTCCCACCGCCCTGGTTTGCTGTGCGAGGGAGCTGCAGCGGACAAACCGCGTGGCTCCCTTGTGCAGCAAAAAGAACCCACAAAAAGTGGGTTCTTTCTGCAGCACAGTTGTGATGCCACAAGGCGCCAATGGCACACTTGCAGCGTCACAAGGGAGCCGAGACATGCGGATGCTGGGCGTCCGTCATGTCAAAATGGTGGCGCCCTTATGTACAGGGCACCACCATTTTGACGCCCTTGTCATGTGCGAGGGGCGTCTGAAAGTGCCACCCCTCGCACGTCACGACGGCAGCCCATAGGGCCCATCTAGCCAGTGCCATTATTTTATTATTTATTATTTTATTATATCCAGAGTTGTAGTTCAATGCTCTAACCACTACAGCATGCTGGTTCTTATTGTAACTGCTCCTGACTTTTATACTGTTAGCAGTTTTGGCTTTCAAATTCAACATAATCTAAGAAATTGAATAGGTGTAGCTCTTGGACTCCCTACAACTGTTGAGACCTACTGTAACAGAATTAGGAGGAAAACAGAAGCAGGAAAGAGGGACTAGAGGGAGTGTTTGTACATTTACACACAGGTATAACTCTGCTTTTGCTTCAAATCTTTCTGCCTCTGTTGCGACACCATCTGGCTGTTTACAACACATCCCTCTGTGCCACCTGGTGTGGCCACTACAAATCACTTTCTCTGAGGTCAGAATGAGGTGCTCAACCTTGATCATATGGCTGGGTACCTCATTCTGACCTCAGAGCAAGTGATTTACCATGCCAGGCAGCAAATCAGGATGTACATGTGAACAGCCACCCGTGTCACATCATGAATGCCCAGGTAAGAGGGGGACATCAGGGCCAGAATACTCTGGGCTGCTCCTGGAATATCCAGCCTGTGCAGACACCACTTAAGAAAAACATAGCCTTAGAACATTGCAAGATTATTTGTGTCAGGTCACACTATTTGTCCATCAGTGCTGACATGGAGTGACTTTTTGAAATCTTAGGGGCTCTACAGATTGCCCCAAAGGGGCAGCCTACAGCTGCCCCTTTTCAGACTGGATTGGGGATGCAGCAACCTCACACCATGGCTCTGATTCATCCTTTTGAGGGCACAAAAAGTAGCTGCAAAAAGCCCTTGAAAGGGTGTCATAGCCACGGTGGTGCAGCTATATGGCACCACTTCAGCACTGTGTCATTTGGATGCAGTGCCAG
Organism: Sceloporus undulatus; assembly: GCF_019175285.1. NCBI lineage: Eukaryota > Metazoa > Chordata > Lepidosauria > Squamata > Phrynosomatidae > Sceloporus > Sceloporus undulatus. Next base: position 83,229,172 of record NC_056522.1, read on the forward strand.
AGGTGCACCATGATGCCACATGCCATTTGGAGCGGCAAGCTGCATCAGTGCGCCTGGAGGTGGAGTCGGGCATGTGCCGTCAGGACACTGTACCCCAACTCTGCCCCCAGGCCGACCTTTCAGGCTGGTCTGTAAAGGCCCATAGTCAAAGGTTATCCGATCCCTTACAACTGAAGATACCACAGATTGGACCTGGCTCCTTCTATATTCTATTGAGCTATGGTCTCTGTCCTCTTATCTTTTAGCCCTGCAGGTTATTCTTAATTGTTATGTTAGTTACAAGGCTTCATCTTAGCAAACAAAGTATGTTTGCATTTAAGAAGCTATGCACTCTAGAATCATTGTTTATGAAGCCATATTTCCAGGATTGCTACCTGCTACCGAGCAAACAGAGACACAAGCAGTTTGTAATTCCAGTTTATCAGGATCAGAAAAGTGTTCATCAGAAGCTAAAACCCAGTCATCTCAACAAAACAATATTTTGCATTAGGGGGAAAATATTCTTGGTCAGAGTTCACTTTCACAGAGACTCTTAAAGTTGATCAGGACATCGTCTATGATAAAAGTCTCTGAGACAAGCCAAATATATAACAATCCTTCTGGCTGTCATTACCTCAGCAACTTTAATACCACAGAAGGGGTTGCAAGTCAGTCAGGGCAGCAGGGACAGGGAAATCCTAATCTATGAATTCTGAAGTCCATGAACAACTTTTGCTAAATTAAACATTATACATGTTAAATATACAACACAGTTCTAAAAGTGGGGAAAATACCTTTTAGTGCTTGTGGATTGACCTGTCTTAGAATCCTTCTTCAGAAAGAGATAAAGCTTTTGCTATTTATATGATTAGGTAATTAAAACCAAAAACATGTATTAAGTGTATATGGTTGGGCCCAACAATGATTTGTTTTTGAACAGATGGAATTATTTTATCTATCAAATGGATCAACTGGGAACATGATTTGGAAAAGCAATTTTTTGAAACCAGGTTCCAGAAACCCCTAGCCAGCCTGACTCGTGCTTACATCAGCAAGGGCAGTGCTTGTTAGGTTATCTGATGCGAGGGATTAGTAATTATTTTCCTGATATGACAGGGGAGAGCATTATATTTTTCCAATTGGCTACAATTGTTCCCTCCCACCAGAAACTCACCCAGGTCCCAGCAGCCAATGGCTTAGGAATCAACACTGGTACAGGGAAGTCCACTTTGAGTAGCACTGGACTAGGGAATTCTGGGAGTTCTAGTGCAAAATCAGTAGTATTTCCAGGTTCTGGTGAAAAGCAGTGACCTTAGATTATCCATACTGATCCCCCTTTCACTTGGCCAGGGCCTTACCTAGAAATGGCAGGAGCCAGGAAACTGTATTCTTCTTTAGTTTTCCTGGTCTCCTAGAAAGGTGTTGGTTGCTTTGGCATCATGGGATAATTATACTCACAGTGCAGTGGAGCCTTCTGGGCAGCTTTATAGCCACTGCTGACACCATAAATTTGAAGCCAAGGGAGAATGCAAATACCAAAGGCAGCAACAATACTGCTGAACATCTTTTTCTGCTCACTCCAACCCAGATGCATTTGCTGTTTTATTTCTATAGAGATGCAATGTATTGCATCACATTATATACATATTAAATAAAAAGTGTTGGACAGAAGTAACGCTAAACAAAAAAACCAGTTTCTTTCTGCCTTTTGCACATTTATCTTCAACTGTCAGTCTCTAGTTCCTTTCCAGCATGACCCTTTTGCAATTATGTAGTTTAATTAAGCCTGGAGGGCACAACACTGAAAACATTATTCAAAGCATAAAAGCTTTTGAGAAAGCAGCTGAGCTATCTCAATAAAACTGTGGCTGTTTTAAATCTGTCTTACTGTGAATAAATCTGTCACTATGGTTCTGCTTAGGGTTTGCTTAATGGGGTCAGAGAGTTGATAAAATAACTTTAATGGCCCATGTTAGCCATAGCTGTTGCTATCTGACACCTATCATATGTTTATTTGGAGGAGAGACAATTCAAAGTAGTTTGTGGTTTGTATTCAAGTACTGCAGAAGAGGGATTTTCATTCCTATGACTGCAGAGTTTGAAACAGCTATCATAGCCATGCTGGTTGGTGGATTACTGAAATTGTACTCCAAAAAGTAACATTTCCAAATTCTGGAGGAACCTGATAGAGGATGACTCACCTTGTGATATAAGGACTTTCTTTGAGGAACCTGAAGCATGGTTAGCACCTATGCTATCTGCTGAAGGAGTGCATCATCCACTACATTCTGCCTGTGCATTAGAAAATAAAACATATATTAGAAAGATATCATTAGTTTCTAGTACTCCCTCTCAAGGATGATAAATTTTGTAGTGTTGTCTCTAGATTTCTCATTGCACAGGAAGCAGGGGAGCTGTTGTCAGACTGATTTTAGAAGTGGGATATTATTTCTGTGAGAGAAATTGCAAGTTAGTGTATAAGACAAGATGTTAGAAATGATAGGCCCCAAAACACACCTAGTCTCACCTCATGTATCTCAACAGCAATCCTAGAAGGTGAAGATTCCATAGATGGAATGGACAACTTGTATCTCTCAAAATGTTTCTGACATGCAGATCCCATCAGCTCTAACCAGTACAGTCAGCCCTTCTTATATACATGGATTTTTTATACATGGATTCAAGCATACACGGTTTGAAAATGTTCCAAAAAAGTATAAATTTCATATATCAAACCTGGATTTTCCATTATTTATAAGGGACACCATTTTGCTATGTCATTATATTTAATGGGACTTGAGCATACACGGATTTTGTTATACATGGGGGATCTTGGAACCAAACCCCAGCGTATAACAAGGGTCCACTGTATATGCTAATAAGGGAAGATATAGAACTGTAGTCTAATAACATTGGGAATCCTACTCCTTACAGCAAAGGCTCAATAAGGAAATAGAGGTTTTTTTTTTTTAAAAAGCAGTCCTGAAGAAGAGCCTGGAGGCTGCATAGAAGGTTATAAGAATTCATTTCATCCACAGAAGCTAGACGATGGCATGACTAAACCAAGAGCTTCAACTAAATGAGAAACCCTTGCGCTTTTGCATGGGAGTGCTGCAGAAATGTATTATCAGACTGATAAGCTTTTTCTCAGTTTGTTAATCAGTAAAGTTTTCATTTGCAGTGGGTCTAGTGGGTCTTATTTGCCCACTCAAGAGAAAGGGCACCAGAAATCCTTTGCATAACAGGAAAAGCTCAGAAAAAAATAGATATGGTTTCTTGGAAATAATCCACCCCACCTTCCCTCTATGTGAACCGAAGCCAAAATTCTGAGGGAAGTGGTAGATGATATGATATAGTCATCCTCATTAATCAAAAAGTTGTGGCAAGTTGACATTGCAAATCCTGGATCTACTACAGCAGTGATGAGGAAACCTGGGGCGCTTTGGCACTACACAACATGTTAAAAATATTATTGTTGTGTGCCTTAAAGTAGTTTCTAACCTATGGTGATTAGGCAAACTTATCACAGGGTTTTCTTCATAAGATTTGTCAAGATTAGGTTTGCCTTCCTCTGAGGCTGAGAGAGTCTCCAGAGTCATAGTCCAATGCTCAAATCACTACAGTGCACTGGCTCACTACACAATTATAGTATATGATTTTGCTTTGGCAGCCACAGCAAAATTCTATGGAATCCTGAGGTCTGCAATCTGGAGATTGACTAGACCTCTCTGACTAAGAATTCTACATCCTCTTCCCTGAACACAAAATCCCAGTATTCCTTAAGATGTTGCCATAACAGTTAAGGTATAATATAGCACTATAATTGTGTGTATATATAATTTTGTATAAGCATCCTTTATGGGAATATATTCTTAGATTCCTTTGTGGAAATATATTCTTACAATATATAGTAGTCTCTTGTTCTTAAATGCCCTAAAGCAGTGGTTCCCAATCTTTGGTCCACCCTTTGTTTTGGACTTCAGATCCCAGAAGCCTCAGCCAACTGTCTGGAAATACAAGAGCTGAAGTCTAAAACATCTGGAGGACCAAAGGTTGGGAACCACTACCCTAAAGGGACCAGATCCTGTCTGATCATGGAAACTAACCAGGGTCAACCACAGTTAGTACTTGGATGGAAGACGACCACTGAATAGCAGCTGCTGTAGACTATATGTCAGAGGGAAGAACTGTCAAAACCACTTTTGAACATTTATTACCTGAGGAAATCTTATGAAATACATGGGGTTGCCATTAATCTAGAGGCAGCTTGAAGGCGCGTGCACACACATACACACTTGTTCCTTCAATTACAAAAGGAAATGAATGGAATATTGATACTGCCACTAAATCATGGCAGTAGAAGGAGGCAAGATATAAAGATCTATCAACGGGGATGTGGGTCTTCGGTGTATTTTGCATATAAGTATAAAACTGAGCAACAATTATTACAATGCTTGTTATTATTGTCCTGTGTTGTCAAGATGGCTTTGATTTATAGTGATCCTTCACAAAACCATGTTTTTAATGTCCCTCACAATTTCTGGGCTCTTGTTTCCTTGATTGAGTCTATCCAATTGTAATGCAGTGTTCTTCTTTTCCTATTGGTTTCAGATTACATTAGTTATGTACTACAAATCTGGAACTAGAAAACCAAAAATATCGGTATTCATTGTTCTGATAAATGTTCAGTACTCCTAGATCCAGTGAAATCAATAGCCATAAGAAATATCTAATAGTGCTGGACTGTGACTCCTATGGTTAACATAGCCATTTCAAATGGATTTCTTGGGGAATAGCAATAGAAAAAGGAAAATGGCTATTCATATTATTTTGAAATATAAAAATTCCCAGGTGATGTGCATAGTTTCCCTCTAATGTATCACTTTATTACCTTTTTTTACTCAGAAGCAGCATTTGGTTTATATCAGTTTTCGGTTCCTGTGAACTTTATTAATAAAAGTAACTTTCTACTTATTGGAGATGGATTTTTAACTAACATATAAAAATGCTAGCAGGTATAAAGTCTATTTCCTTAGTTTTTGCAGTGCTATTTTCCTGGCTTCCTTTTTCAAGCTAATACCATCTATAAGCTGTATATTAAAAATGTAATAACAAACCAAAATCTAGAGCATACATTAGACTTATTTAATTACTGAAGGAATATTTGCTCAAGTGCCTCTTTTTTGACATGGCTGAGGCAGTTTCATAATCAGATTTGGAGTGGAAAAGATGAAATTACCATCTCTAATTGCAAATAATTACAAGTGATTGTACATGTTTGATATATTTTAGACAGATGTGACCACTAATATTTCAGAAGTACAGTTTGAAGAGTTTGACATACTGAGAACTGTCTGATGCAGTGTTATATGTTCTGGAGTGAAACATGCTGCCTCAGAGAGTGGTGGAGTCTCTTTCTTTGGAGGTTTTTAAAAGAGAATCCAAAAAAACCACCTGCTGGGAGTGCTTATTTTTTTTTTTTTTTGCATATCCTTGCATATTGCGGCGTTGGACTGGATAGACCTTGTGATCTCTTCCAACTCTATTATTTTAAGGTCATTGATTTCTATAATAATAATAATACTTTATTCTTATATACCGCTATTCCTTTTTCAAGATCATAGCGGTGTACACGTTAAAAGACAGTATAAAAACAGCAAAAAACAGCATTAAAACATCAAACAGCAATCTAAAAACAGATAATAAAACATCAACTCATAGGGGGGAAAGCTTGACGGAAAAGGAAAGTTTTTAGCATCCTCTTAAATCCATCAAGGGATGAGGCTGTGCGGAGCTCGTCGGGCAGGGTATTCCATAATCTGGGGGCTGAGACTGAAAATGCCCTCTGTGTTGCACTATAATGTGCACTTGGAATAGACAACAGATGTTTCCCACCCGACCTGAGAGTGCGGGGCGGATTGTATGGGGAGAGGCGGTCCTCCAAGTACCCTGGGCCCAAGCCATTTAGGGCTTTATAGGTAATAACAAACACCTTGTATTGCGCTCGGAAGTGAATGGGCAGCCAATGGAGGTCTTTCAATACAGGTGTTATATGACTGGCCCTGGAGCATCCAGTGACCAATCTAGCAGCCATGTTCTGCACCAATTGTAGCTTCCGAGTTTGGTACAAGGGTTGTCCCATGTAGAGCGCATTACAGAAGTCCAAACAAGAGGTTACCAGAGCATGTACCACGGTTTCAAGGTCAGCCTGGCCCAGGTAGGGAGGCAGCTGGCGTATCAGCCGAAGCTGAAAACAGGTGCTCCTGACCGTCGCATCCACCTGAGATGTGAGGTGGAGCGACGAGTCCAGGAGCACCCCCAGACTGCAAACAGAGTCCTTCACAGGGAGCGTGACCCCATTCAGGACAGGTGGAACAATTTCCTTCCCCAGACCTGGAGAACCTATCACCAGTACTTCCGTTTTCTCTGGATTCATACTGAGTCTGTTTTCCCTCATCCAGCCCATTACTGACTCCAAGCAGGCATTTAGAGGAGAGATGCCATCCTTAGTCACTGCATCAGTCGGAGACACAGAGAAGACTATTTGGGTGTCATCAGCGTACTGATAACACCGCGCCCCTTATCTCCGGATGATCTCTCCCAGCGGCTTCATGGAAATGTTGAATAGCATGGGGGACAAAATCACTCCTTGAGGGACCCCAGATGTAAGGGCCCTCTTGTCGGAGCGACAGTCCCCCAGCTCCACCATCTGGAATCTACCCGAGAAGTAGGAACGGAACCACTGCAAAGCAGTGCCCCCGATACCCAACTCCCTCAGGCTATCCAGGATACCATGGTCGATGGTATCGAAGGCCGCTGAGATGTTCAAGAGCACTAACAGGGACACGCTACCCCTGTCCATGCCCAGATGGAGGTCATCGACTAAGGCGACCATGGCCGTCTCAACTCCATAGCCCGCCTGGAAGCCAGTTTGAAATGGGTCCAGAAAATCAGTCTTCTCCAAGATCCCCTGGAGCTGGAAGGCAACTGCCCTCTCGATCACCTTCCCCAGAAACGGTAACAGCGAGACAGGCCGATAATTGTTCCGAATTAGGGGGTCTAGGGAGGGCTTTTTCAACAAAGGTTTTACTATGGCCGTCTTCAGAGTAGATGGAAACTGCCCTTCCCTAAGAGATTAATGATGCGGTGTAACATCTCTGTAACAACTGCTCCCCCTTGAGCTGTTAACCATGAAGGGCAGGGATCAAGAGAACAAGTCGTCTTCCTAACGCTCCGAAGGATCTTGTCCACATCCTCAGTACTAACAGACTCAAATTGATCCAGTATAACCAAGTCCACGGAAGCTCTGGATACCTCTACTCTAGGATCTGAACTAATACTGGCGTCGAGATCAGCTCTTATCCGAGAGATTTTATCCGCGAAGAAGTTGTTAAACTCGTCACAGCAGGCCTTAGATGGTTCCAAAATAGGGTTCAGGGCGGGGGGGGGAGTTGAATGAGCTCCCTTACAACCCTGAACAGCTCTGCCGGACGCGACTCCGCAGACACAATACGTGCAGCAAAGAACAAGTTCTTCGCTGCATCTATTGCCACTCCGTAGGCCTTCAAATGAGTGCCTTGTCAGCTAAGAGATGATATCTTCGCCAGTCGCGCTCTAGTTGTTGCGCAGCCCGCTTCCTTGCCCTGAGATCTTCCGTATACCAGGGCTTTTTGTTGGAAGCAGGCCGGAAAGGACGCTTGGGAGCGATTCTGTGTATAGCCCTGGAGAGATATGTATCCCAGGTGTTAGTCAGGGCATCAACAGAATCGCCGTCAGTTCCAACCATATACCCTTCTAGGGCTTCTTGGAACCTTTTGGGTTCCATCAGCCTTCGAGGGTGGACCATTCTAATAGGTCCGCCACCCCCGGGGGATCTGGGTAGATGCCTTGATGTTAGCCTCGACCAGGAAGTGATCCGTCCATGACAAGGCGGAGATGTTAGTAACTTCCACCCATGGAGAATCCATATCCGAACAGAAAAGGACATCGAGTGTATTACCAGCTGAATGCGTGGGCCCTGAGACCAGTTGGGACAGGCCCATGGCTGTCATGGTAGCCATGAACTCCTGAGCTGCACCAGTTGGACCATGACTGGCCTCGAGAGGGATGTTGAGGTCCCCGAGGACAAGAAGCCTGGGGGACTCCAACATCAACTCCAAGACCAGCTGTAACAGCTCGGCCAGGGAATCTGTTAGCGCACGAGGTGGCCTGTAGACCAACAGAATCCCTAAACTGTCCCTAGCCTTCAGGGTCAGGTAAATACACTCGATGTACACAGTCTGATGGAGATGGTTCCTGGTCAAGGAAAGGGTGTTCTTATGAATCAAGGCAACACTCCCCCCCGCCCACTTAGCCTGCACTGGTCCTTAACTGAGTACCAGGCTGGGAGGGCCTGTGCCCACACCGCTTCACTCTCAGGCCCAAGCCAGGTCTCAGTAATGCAAGCCAGGTCACAACTCTTATCCTCTATCAGGTTGAAGATGGTGTGGATCTTACTTCTTACCGACCTGGCATTGCACAAGAGCAGAGACAGGTTTTGTGGTACAGTTGGACTGACCCACAGGCCTCTTTGGCTAGGAGAGTGGATGGAAGGAGAGATAGATATTACGCATCATTCTCGCCTTCCTTTCCAATGATTCTCCACACTCCTACTGCTATATATCCCCCTGCCCCACACTACTTCTATAGGAGCTCCACCTAGTACAGCACCATCGCCCATCCCCTCACCAAGCTCTAAATCCCCCCCCCCCCCCCCCCAAAAAATCCAGATCCAGTGCTATCCAGTTAGAGTAGAACCATTGAATTTAGTGCTGAAATGAAAGACAAAAGTTATGTAACACAGTTGATTCAAAATGACTGTCCTGGTTGGGACTAGCAACTGATTTCACAGGAACAAATCATGTAGCCATCCCCATTATGGACTATGGCTCCCAGCATTCCACAGCATTGGCTATGATGGCTAGGGCTGCTGGGAGTTGTAGTCTAATATCATTTTGAGCCTCACATGATACCTGCCTCTCATTTAAGATAAATGTTCTAAGTGTCTTAGCGTTGTCTTGGCTCATTGTTGCTGAATAAATGATTAAATGGTCCAGTTTTCATGTTTAACAACAAAAATAGATATCTTATTTCTGTGATTAAAGACTCAAAGAAGAATTTCTGTGCTACACTTTAAGTGATCTATCTGGAATTTCAAAATTTTTATTCAGTATTAGCCAATAGTCTACACTGAATAACTCAGTAACATCTCTTGGCCTGACATCCTGCCTGACAACTTTAAGAGTCAGCAACCAGATTGGGTGGTGGTGGTCTGTTAAGCTTCCAATCAGGGTACAAAGACTCCAAAGAGAAGGATATTTTTATCTCTCTTTGACCATTAAGTGAGGTTGCAACCAGAATGTGTCCAGGTAATAAGTTGTGACTGGATGAGAATCTAGTGAGCAGGCAGATGTAGATCATGGTAACAAGCCAAGTAAACCAGGTGATTGTATTAACTAATTAGAAATGTATAATTGCCTGGTGGATCTACTGGGTCTTGGGAGCATTCATTGAATCCTGCTCTCATGGTAATGTATGCATGCTGCTATACCAAGATTTTGTACTGTGCTATTCATATTGTTTTGCTTCAGCTTTTTGAGACTTCTGTTAAGTAAAGTTTTGTTAAATTTCCTCAAACCTCTGCTGTCATTTTTTGCAATTATACTCACACCCCAACAGAATGTACAATAGAGCACCTGCTTCTGATTGCCACAGTCTCACTTGCTGGGGGGGAGGGGGTGGAAACTTCCTCCTTGTACCTCATGTAGAAGCTGAATGGACTTACACCATCCAATCTGGCTGCTGGCTCATAAGATGGGCTGGGATAGCATTTATGTAATCCTACAGTAAGGCTATGCAGACTTGCAGAATACAGAACAGTAATACTAGGTTACACATTTGTAACTGCAACATAGAATGCCAGCTCACATATACAAAAGATGGGGATCCTAGTGATCTGGTGGCGCAGCCGTTAAATGTCTATACTGCAGCCATATTCACTCAAAACCACAAGGTTGCGAGTTCAAGACCAGCAAAAGGGCCCAAGCTCGACTCAGGCTTGCATCCTTCCGAGGTCGCTAAAATGAGTACCCAGACTGTTGGGGGCAAATTAGCTTACTTGCTAATTAGCTTACTTGCTGTTCACCGCTAGGATCTTTGGAATAGCGGTATATAAATAAAACAAATTATTATTATTATTATTATTATTATTATTATTATTATTATTATTATTATTATTATTATTATTATTATCATTAAAGTTGTAAAGAAGCTGGAGGAGGGCTTCAGCAGGTCTATAGTAGGTCCAGCGGGGAGCCTTTGATTGTTGCAGAGGGAGGAAGAGAATATCAATTCTCACGAGTATCAAAAATAAACATATGGATGCATAAGACTAACATGTGCATAAAATTAACATATGCCCAGGTATGCCACTAACAAGATGACAGAGGGCCTGAACAGACAGGCCAAATGAAGCAGTGTCCTAAGAGGCCGGAAGCCACGCTGAAGCTATGCTCCAGTCCTTAGGCTTGGAGTAGAGCTTTGGTCTGGCTTTTGACCTCTTAGGACACATGCATTGTTTAAACAGCACACCTCCAAAGTGGCCCAAAGCTGCTTCATTTGGCCTGTATGTTTGGGCCCAGAGTTTGTTAAGTAGACAAGGTGTCCAGGAACACAGAACTCATGCAGTGATTGTAAGTGTGAGAGAAAGATGTTGTTCTAAGCAATGTCTGGTTGAGTTTATGTTAATGCATAGCATAAGACATGATAGCTGTCTTTAGATATCTAAAGGAATGTGCTGTAGAGCATGAAGCAAGCTTTATTTCCCTGCTGCTCCAGACAATAGAACATGAACCAAAGGCTTCAAGTTACAAGAAAAAAAGATTTCATCTAAACATTAGGAAGAACATGTTTTATTGTAAGGGCCATTTGAGAATAAAATACATTGCCTTGGCAGGTGGCCGGCCCCCCATCTTTGTAGGTCCTTAAACGAAGGGTGGAAAGCCACTTTCCAGGAGTGATTTATTTGTGTATTCTTGTATGGAAGGGGTTGGATTGGATGTTCCTTCCAGCTCCTATGATTCTATAAGATTTATAATCATGCTACATGCATACTGACACAATTATATTTTATTGATTTAGGAGGTTTTTAAATGTTTCCTTATATTCAGTAAATGAATGCAGTTTTATGCCTTCTTCCTCATTAGTACCTTTTGCACTTGGCCACACCCTTTCAATCCCATCCTCATGTAACTCAGCCATATGCTTTACATATTCATACAGGTGTCCCCAGTTTCATCTGTGAAATGTTAGAGGGTTTATTACTTGAAGGCCTGGCTATGGGGACTGTCATAGTGAGAATCAGTCCTGCATTGCTGCCCAGGTTTTCTTCCTGCTTCCTGCTGTTAGAGAACTGGGGGTGTTCAGGACTCAACCTGGATTTTGTGTGAAGAGCATACATACTAGTACTGAGCCATAGTACACTCATATTTCCCATTCATACATGTGCTTATTTAGCCGAATATGAGACTAACTCACAAATAGCATTTGATGGGCAAAAATGTCACCATCCCACAGATCTATGAAGATGGATGACAGATGGTTTGGCAAGACTGTTCGGTCAGGCTAATCAGGGAACATTTGGCATTTATTAAATTTAAACTGATCTACCCAGGCTCCACTTTGCTTCGGATCCAGTTACTTGAATTAGGTATTACATTACTTTGCCCCTGGGAATGTTGAGGATGATTTATCTGGAGATGGCAGAAAAGCCTTTATCAGTAATGAGTTCATCATCAAAAGAGAAATCTTGGGCAAACACAGAATGTACAACTGTATGAATACAAATAAAAGGGCAATGTTGATGACTCAGTTGATGGAGAAAAAAAAACCTAGACTAGCAATTGGAAATTGATTTATGGGTAGATGTCAGAAAGCAGCAAAGAGAGATCTTGCTTTTTTTGAATGCAGAAAAGATATCAAATGGATATAAACTTCCCTGTTTGAGATACATACAATTTGCCAGGGAATTATTAAATGGCTTATGATAAAACACTTTAAACTTCCGTAGTCTCTTTGAACACAATAGCGATGGACATACTTAAATACAAATGGTCCAGTTTTTATGGGTCTTGAAAGAATATCACTTGTATTTGCATAGCTACAATGTGGACATCACAATATTAATAGAAACCTTGGGAGCTTGCCTCATCTCTAGTTTATCCCTTGAGTCATGATTTATGGCACTCCCTACACAGAACTGAAATAATGTTAGATGCTGTTTTACACATATGCATTCCTCATTGAAAGAACTGAAACATCAGATCATGACTGGAGTGATAAAATGAGCCATCAGAGATCAAGTGCCAAAAAAATAATTTTCAAATCATCCTACATCACTTCAAATGGAGAGCATTTCAAGTGAGTCAGTTCACACAGCTGCAAATTAGTGAGTGTAAAAATGTCAAGCCATGATTTTCAGTCAGTCCTGGGAATTTATATTGAGGGACTGTTTAGAAACTCATCACCTCCCTCTCAATCATCATGCATTATACAGGTGTGGAAGAGTCCTCTACCCTTCTGTAATACCTAATTCCAACATGCTAATTTCAAGCCATCTAAAAGTATTGTGTAAACATCACATCCTATGGTTATTGTTCTATTTGTTCTTATGTTGCACTGTAATGTTTGACTACCTTATAAAGACTTGAAAATCAATAAAAAGATATTTTTTAAAAATAGTATTGTGTAAAAACATTTATTCTAAATTATCTTTTAAAAGTCCCAAATTGTATAGACAGGATTCTTCTTTATTTAGGTTCTCTGTCCCCAGGGAAGGAAATTAGTATTAAATTTAGTACAAATCTATTAGTTCCTTTCACAGTCACTATACACCCACCCCACTAGGTTTGTTTGACAAATGGGAAGCCTTATGTGAGCTTCTAATATCCTGGCTAAGGGATCAGTTCTCCCTTTCTTCTCAATCATATTATGTTCCTGTGTGGAGAAGATGGATGGATATATGGGAGATAGTCAGAAATCTCCAATTTCCTGGACCACTCTAATAATAATAATAATAATAATAATAATAATAATAATAATAATAAATTTTATTTGTATTTCCCGCCTCTCCCTCCGAGGCAGGATTACGACAGAGAATAAACGCAACAATAAAATACAAGATACAGTATTATCTAGAAATACAATCAATAGAACGAACAACAAAACTACTACCAATCAATAAAATGACCAAAACATTGTCTGTTTTCGATGCTATCAAGTCAGAAGTCGGAGTGTTCTTGGATATCAGCTATAGAAGGTTAGATGGATAGGCCCACTGGAAGAGATCTGTCTTAAGTGCCTTCTTAAAGGCTTCTAAGGTGGTAATAAGACGGATCTCTTCTGATAAGTTGTTCCATAGTTTAGGGGCCGCGGCTGTAAATGATTTATGGGAAGTTGTAATTAGTCTAGTTTTGGTATATTCCAATACATTCTTCCCTGATGTTCTGAGAGTGTGGGGTGGATTGTGAAGGGAGAGGCGTTGCCTTAAGTAACTCGGGCCCAAGCCATGTAGGGCTTTAAAGGTAATGACCAACACTTTGTATTGCACCCGGAAACTGATTGGCAGCCAATGAAGAGATTTTAATATTGGAGTAATATGTTCTTTGCTACATTGATTGCCACTCCATAGGAATCAAGAAGAACCTTATGGTTTGTCTTGTCAGGTAAGCGGTGATGTTTCTGCCAGTAGCACTCTAGTCGCTGCGAGGCCCACTTCATTTTCCAAAGTTCTTGAGTGTACCACAGTTTCTTATTAGAAGTGGGCTGGAAAGGATGCTCGTGAACGATAATGTCTATGGCCCTGGTAAGAGCTTTATTCCAGGTATCAACCAAGGCTTCGACAGAATCGCCCTCATTCCCAACCATAAAACCCTCTAAGACCTCCTGGAGCCTTTTGGGTTCCATCAGCCTTCAAGGGCGGACCATTCTAATAGGTCCTCCAATCCTGAGGGGGATATGGGCAGTGGCCTTCAGTCCCACCTTGACCAGAAAATGTTCCATCCATGACAGGGTGGAGATTTGAATTACCTCCGCCCATGGATATTCCTGGTTCATACTAAAGACCTCATTGAGTGTATTACCAGCACAATGTGTTGGACCTGAGACTAATTGGGAAAACCCATGGTGGTCATGGAAACCATGAACTCCCAAGCTGCACTTGTCAGATCTGGCCTTGAAGTGGATATTGAGGTCCCCCAGAACAAGAAGCCTGGGAGACTCCAACACCAGTTCTGAGACCAACTATGTCAGCTCGGCCAGGGAGTCTGTTAGGCCACGAGGTGGACGATATGCTAACAGAATCCCCAGACTATCCTTAGCCTTTAGAGTCAGGTAGATACACTCAATGTGATCTGTTTTCCGGACAGGTCTCCTGGTCAATGTGATGGTGCTTTTGTGGGCCAAGGCAACTCCCCCCCTCACCCACTTTCCCTAACCTGCTCCTGAACGGCATGCCCAGCTGGGAGTCCCTTAGTCCATATGCTGCTTGTTCACATGACCCACAAGGGAGAAAGGAAAGGGGACTCTTTCAACCACCATAGGCATCCCTCTGCATAGAAGCTCTGTAACCAAGCACAGAAAAATGTGCCAAGGAATGAAGAACTTGTGTCTAGTACAACTCTAGGCAAGGTCAACAAAACATTGAGTTTTAGTCATGAGCAGTGACACCTCTACTCTATTTTGCACTGGTCAGACCACACTGGGAGCTGTGTGCACAATGCAGGATATAGCATCTGGGAAGCATAATACTCCTATGTGTCATCAGGCACACATGTGAATAGATCCCATCTTTCAAAACTGCATTTCCCATGCTAACATTTTCCTTACAATGGTAGTTCTGCTTCATTTAGCCCAGCTAATTGTTCTATGCTGGATCTAAGGCAGGGTTCAGCTACAGAAGTCCTGAAAAAAAAGAAAAGAAAAGAAAAGAAAAGAAAAGAAAAGAAAAGAAAAGAAAAAAGAACCCATCACCTCTAGAGGCAAGATATTCTACTATCAAATCTTCAGAGTTTCTCTTTATCACTTAAGTGAAATCTGCTTCTGTTCATTTCTACTGATTAGATATTTGAAGTCTACAATCAGATGTCTCCTTAATTTTCTCTCTTCCAGGTTAAATATACAGTACCCAGTTCTTTACCTAGGTGCTATAGGACTTCATGTCCTATGGTGTCATCATCCCTTGGCAAATTACTTACTTCAGGTCCTATGGTGTTGTGGTTAGAATATTGGTCTGAGACTTGGGAGATCTAGGTTCTAATCTCTACTAAACTACTCACTCAGTGCCTATGGAGATTACCAGATGGGGGATGGACACTCGCATCTACATGCAAAGCCATGTGAATGAGCACCCATTGAAAAAGACAGGGCTTGCCATCCACAGAAGCTTAGATCCGCAGATGGCTAGGGTTGAGCAACAGAATGTTTATGCTTTTAACGAAAACATCAGCAATTTCTGCAAACACAATTTTAGTATCAAAGTGAGACAACTCTTATATTTAAGCTACTTTATAATAAGCATTTTCTGCAAGGCCAATGTTGTATTTGTTCTATCTTACTGGATTTATGATCCTGTGTTTTTCTGTGTCATAGTGGAAATGTCAAATCACTCAAAAGTAATTACATGATTATTTACTTTAGCTGGCTCAAAGTGAGCAGGGAAAAGTAGAAATGCATTAAATTGGATGAAGTAAATGAAATTTAGTAAAACATAGTGCATCACTTAAATATTCCACAATTTTACCGAAGGGAGTAGAGACACTCTGACACTGTTTAAAAGTGGCTTATTTTTTAAAATAAGAAAATAACAACAAACCAGGGGATTGACATCTGTTGCCATTATATTTGTGGACTTCATTAGGGTGAAACAAGCTATTAGGATGATACTCTGCTTCTTCCTCCTTTCCTCTTAATGTTTTGAACAGCCTTCCCCAACATAGTGTACTCCAGATGTGTCAGACTACAATACCAACCTGCCCCAGCCAGAAAGATCATTGCTTCTTCAAAAGGGAAGGCTCAGTATCAGAAGTAACTTCACTCTACTGAAACAAATGTCAGCATGTAGCAAGATCCGTGCAGCCACCTTAGGCCTCATTCCCACTACCTTTTAAACCGGACCATTAATTGGTTTGAAGCAGTTCAAATGACCCTGGTTCCCACTTAATCCGAATCGCTGAAATGATTCCGAGAGGGGGGGCCATGCACTAGACCCATTTAACCCATGTCTTTTTGATGCTGATTTTTTCTGCTTCTTTTTCGATAAATCAAATCTGCGCAAGTGTGAACCACATGTATATCAGAATCGATTCAAATTTCCCCTTTGGCCGGCTGGAACTGAATCATTTTGAAATGATTCATTTGTGAATGGGAACCACAAGTGGATTATTTCATAGGGAAAAAAAGCGATCGAGGCAAATGCAGTGGTAACCACACTCCACTGTCGAATCGGCCCATTGATTCGGATTGCACACTGATTTATCTGTAAGTGGGAATGGGGTATTAGATCCTGCATAAGAAGAAACATGAGGTTCCAATAAAATAAAATTAAACACATCTACCAGTGCAGACTTTGGACTGTAACTCTTACTGGATTTAGCTCAGGCATGGGAATTGTGTAGCCTATGATGGTTTGAGAGGATGACAAGGGAAGTTAAACAACATCCACAGGGCTGCATGATTCCCACACTCATTTGGCTGATTTTAGTCCAGAGCTACCAATTAGTCCAGAGCTATGGAGGTAGACTTCATCCTTCTTTTCCAAAGCAAAAGTAGTTGAAGTTTGTAGCATTGATAGCAACAAAGGCTGGAATCCTGTATCAGTTTATACTTAACAAAGGGCCCATACAGATAGGCCCCATACAGTCCTTAGGACTGGAGCATGGCTTTGACGTAGCTTCCAGACTCTTAGGATGCATGCATCATTTAAACAGCATATCTCCAAAGTGACCCAAAGCAGCTTTATTTGGGCCGGTCTGTATGGGGCCAAAGGCAGGATACAGACCGCCAAAAAAAGGGCGGTCTCCCGCCACCCTGGTTTGCTCCATGGGGAAGCCACAGCTTCCAGATTGCGGGGCTTCCCTGCGTAACAACAACAAAAAAAACCCTTAAAAAGTGGGTTCTTAATGCAGTGCATTTGTGATGCCGCAATGAACCAATGGCACACTTGCGGTGTCACAAACACACCAGGACATCCGTCGTGTCAAAATGGCAGCACCTGTGTGTACAGGGTGCCACCATTTTGACACCCCCGTCACGTGCTAGGGGTGAGGTCAATATGGGCAGTGTGCCCTCAGCCAACCCCTAGCACATGACAGGGCGTCGTATCGGGAAGTATGTATAGCACCAAAGTTACTTTTACTGACCTGATTCCCCCAAACTTGATGGAAACATAATTCAACTGTGCTCTGATAAGTGGCAGAATAGCTCTCCTTTTCCCCATTCAGGTGAGGCCCAGTAAAATAGGTTGTGGGTAGGACGTTGAGTTATAATTATGATAGTATTAAAATCATAGCTAAGTAGTGATCATGAATACAAAACATTTATGGTTAGATAACTATTTCATATTCTTGATCATTCTTTCATCATGATTTTGACATTATAGACTGAATCTCCCTTATCTGGAATTTCAAAAATTGCAGTACTACAAAACAAAACGAAACAAAACCATCCAAACCCAAAACATTTTTCATGGGTGTCTCAGCTAGTAACACCTTTGTTTTCTGATGATTCAGTATATACAAACTTTGTTTCATGTACAAAATTATTTAAAATATTGTATAAAATCACCTTCAGTCTATGGGTATAAAGTGTATATGAAACAAATGAATGTTGTGTTTAGACTTGGGTCCCATCTCCCGGATATCTCATTACGTATGTATATGCAAATGCAGGTGTTCCAAAGTCAAATAAATAAATAAATCTGAAATCCAAAACACTTCTGGTCTCAAGCATTTCGGATAAAGGAGACTCAGTCTGTATTACCACAATCACAACTCGCCCCTCAACCTTAAACCCTTAAACCTAGTTTAACAGGCATCAACTGAATAGGGAAAAAGAGGGCCATTCTGCCAGTGATCAGAGCACAGTTGAATGATATTTCCATCAGGATTGCTCTGTTCAGGAGAAGTTACTTAGTTAAGAACAAGCTGATACAAGATTTGGGCCCCCCCCTCTCTCTCTCTCTCTGATCCCCCCCTTGCTAAGCATCTCTCTTTCTTTCTCTCCTCTTCACCCCACCTGACCCAGGAATGGCCCTAAAATTAGGCACAGGGAGTTGGGGGCTGTATGGGGCCTTCACCTAGCTTGCCTTCAGATGCATTGGAGTAGAGGACACTATCTTATCACTAGCATTGATAAAATAACCTTCTGCCAGTCCAATCAGTTTTTGTACATGGGACTGGTGAGTGACCATCTTGGTATTTGCCTCAGGAAGAAAACTGCCTTTGTGTACCCTGCTAAAAAGTAGCATTGCATATTACCTCTTCCTTCGTGTGAACTATCTAATGTGAACATTTCAAACATAAGTGGTTGTAACAGTTCCCTTTCCTCAAACTGGCCTTGCCATTCCAACCCTTGGGATCCTGCCACTAACCCTTCCATTAACCCCTTCCTGGTACTTGGGACTCATGATGACCTCTTAAATGTGGGGCTGTGGCTGTGTTGCTGTGGTGGGTTCACACTGGTATACATGGCTTGACTCCTTATCAGGCTTGATAGAAACAGACAGAGACAGTTTTAAAAACAAACATAGGCTTATTGATACTCAGGACTATACATGAACTTTTGAATCTTCTGTCCTTTTATACCCCCAACAACAGAGTCAGTTCTCCCTTCTGACTGGCTATCCTATTTCTCTTCATTCCAAATTTTGTCTTTGTCAAATCCAACTCTTCCCTTTTTCAGAATTACACCCTATTTCTCTCAAAGCTGAATGCTACCTGACTCTCTTAGGCTGCATCTGCACTGCAGAAATAATGCCGGTTGACACCACTTTAACTGCTATGGCTCAGTGCTGTGGAATGCTGGAAACTGTAGTTTTGTGAGACATTTAGCTTATCTGTCAGAGAGCTCTGGTGCCATCACAAACTACAGTCCCCAGAATTCCATAACAATGAGCCATGGCAGTTCAAGCGGTGTCAACCTGGATTAATTCTGTAGTGCAGATGCAGCCACTGAGACATGTTTCTGCTTTAGTTATATTCTGGTTACCTGCAGACCTGTCTCCACAGCCTCCCTGAGCCATGATTGTCTGCATTAAGCCAAGTCTGCCCAGTGCTTCCTTCACAGGGGTCCTTAGACTAGAGTAGAACTGAGCAGTCATGGCCCTCCAGATGTTTCTGTACTGCAGCCTCTGTGATCTTTCAGTACTCTTTATGGGTGCTGAGAGTTGCAGACCCATACCAAAGAGAATTTCTCAGGCTGCAGTGATATGTAGCACCCTTCAGACCCACTGAAATTGCCCATTCATGCCCATGGTCTTTCTTGTGAGTAAACCTTTATAAGAATCCACTGATAAGAAGGTAATAATATGCATCGGTTGTTTCAATGGAATTAATATTAATTACACTATGACACTTTAACTGATTCTTCTTCCCATGCCAACGTCATGTAATTAGGCTATAAGAGAAAAACTAAAGGCTGAATGTGCTGTTCACATTTTAGCAAATAACTCCCACCCTGAATTTCATTAGAACTTCTTTAAAAAAAAAAACCCAAACACTGCCAGGCTTGGGCTGAAGCCTGACAGAAATCATTAAACAAATGTTATCACATATTGAAAAAAAGACACAAATAACCACATGGAAAAAATATTTAGAAACTATAGCTAAAAATAAGCTGAGCATATTGCTAGAGCAGGGGAAAACACCCACCCACTCACATCCCTCTTCTTGTATCATTTCAGGAAGAAACAGCTACTGCAATTATGATGCAAAGCAAAGAGGAACCATGGTCTCCTTTTCAATAGCCTCAGGGAGATCCTCAAAAAAAAAAAAAAAGATTTATTTGGTCTACACCAACAGATTTAGGAGCAGATACATTGTTAAAAAGAGTAGGTCTGAGTATACTGTACTTTAATATTTTTTCTGGCTTGTATCTATTGTCTGTAAAACATGTATGGAATATGAAATGTATGCAATATGGCAACATGAGAAGGGTTGTTCATGGAAGATTTACCACCATATCCTCAACTCTGGCCAAAAATCTCAACCACAGATTAGAGTACATTACTGTATTTCCTCAGTTCTCCAGTAACATCACCACCACCACCATCATCAACAGCAAATTTTTATTTTGTCATCAGTGTACATGGCACTTTACAAACAACAACAACAACAACAGATACCCTGTGAAAGGCATATAATCTAACATGCACACAGATATATGAGGGAATGAATGAATAATACAAATACAAAACTAATAATACAGATACAAAACTAATGCAATGCAATTGTAAAACAAATTATCCAGATAGAAATAAAAAACTGCTGCAGCTAGAAATACAAAAAAATAATGAAATATAATATAAACTGTCAAAAACACATAATCAAAATATACAAGACCATAAGACAATATTAAACTAAAATTCCCAATGCTGTGAAAACAAAGACTTTTAAAATTGAGATTTAAAAACAATGGGGGAAGGAGTGGCTCACAAATGTTCAGGGAGTCAATTCCAGGAGGATAGATAACCAAGTGAAAAAAGACAAAGCCAAGCCAATGAAGAGGAAAGCTGACATGACAGCATACAAGAACAACAAGGATTCCCTGTTTGTTTTTGTTACTGTCCATTCCTGTACCTTTAACAGCAGTTTGTTCTTAAGAGATGTTACACTAAGCCGAAATCTTCTGAATTTTGGTGTGTGTGCTTTCCCTATGGCCCCAAACAGATGCTGTACTCTTGGCAGCCATGATCCCCGAAACGCGGCAGCACATCCACACTACCCAGTTTACACATCAAACAGAATAGTTTGGGAGTTGCAAATGAGAAACTTTTAACATCTTGGAAGTCAGGAAGACAGGCAATTGAGGCAGGATGTTTTGCTGGACAAGCCTTACAAGGCTGCTTTACAACTTAATTCTCAACCCAGACATTGCCAGACCAAGTAATCCTTTACAATGTAGATTTGATTTCCTTTGATGTAGGACAAACACCTTTGCCTCCAGGGTAGTTTTTTCTTAACACCCCCAAAATCCTTCATCAGTGGGCTAGTTAGAAGGCAAGGGGACACTCTGTCACTGTGAACTCTGACCAGTCCAGATATGTTTGTTCTCCCTCTGCTCACCCGAACTGCCATATCCCATGCCATCTCCCTCACAATTGGATCCTGAGTCAAGCATCGTCTTGTTTAAGTACTGCCATTAATTCAGCCTCCAAGCTAACTCCTGATATCCTTAGTCCATATGAATGGATTGCTGTGTGATTTTCTCCCTTAATAAAAGAAATACCTCATTCAGAGAATTCTGCCTCTGCAATATTCCTCTGATCCTTTTTTCTCTTGGTATACGTAAGGGAAATGGTCTCGAGGGTTCTTGTAGCCAACCCAGTAAATTGAGCTAAATAAATTTCTCCTAGAGAGACTCTTGGCTACAGAGATCACCAACCAATGCTATCATTTTGTTTTCAGCTGCAGAAAAACAGCTGCTTTTCAGCTGCTGATATATTTCTTGTTTTTCCCCCGAATCAAATATTTTTACTGGTTATATCACACAATATATATAAAACACAAAACAAATAATAAATATTCCACATACAAATCACACAAACATACAAGAAAATAAACACATTTACAAAAATGCATCAACAAGTTATTGAATACTTTTCAAAGGACAACATGTCAGTTTAAATTATCATATTTTGGAAAAGTCTTTCTTAAGGGAAAGAATAAACAAAGAATAAAATTTATAATTAAATGTAACCATTTTTCCTTCAATCTTTTTAGAAAACACATTTACCACATATTCTTTCCACCCATAAATATATAACAATGCCATTAATCTACAAATCCAGTACTTATTAAATTATCAAATCTTTGTGCAAATAAACCTGAAATCTATTTATCTCTTTTTTCCCTATACATTCCTCCACTGTGAGAATGTTAGATATTCTCCAGTATTTAGCTCAAAGTATTCTTGTTGCTGTTATCAAAGACAAAGTAGAAGAAATTCTGGATTCAAATACATTTTCTTCTGGAAGATTACTTGCAATCTTGATCTCATCATAAGCCATAATTTTTCTACTTTCCTACATCTCCACCACTTATGCTAGAAGGTTCCAATATTACCACACTTCCAGAACAAATTGTTAGTGTCCTTATAGATCTCAGCAAGTATATCAGGGGAGAGATGCCACCTTCATATTACCCCCCCCCCCCCCAAACCCCCCCCCATTTAATTCATAACAGCTTGTTGTTGTTGTTGTTTTCCACAATTTCTCCCACTTCTCCAAATCTATGTTGTGGCCTATAGCTTTGGCTCCTTGCATGGTACAGTCGTTGACTAATTCATCCTCTAAATTATATTTAAACAACATTTTCTACAGATGGCCAATATGGCACTTTTCTCCTTTTAATAGGTAGCTTTCAAACTCATTCTTTTTCGAATCAAATTCCCCCTTGTTTTTATCAACCTTAAATCTTTCTGAGATTTGTAAAAATGTAGAGTAACATAAGCTTCCTAAGGCTTTAGTCTTTGTAAAGGAAACAAAAATACTTAAATATAAAAAATGTCAAAGCCAAGTCTGTTAATCTAGCTTTAAATCAACAGAATAGCAGAAATGTGCTCTTGGCTAACTATGGGCTGAAACAGATGGCCCAAATGCACTGTGCTGGTGCCAATTTTAAGGTTAGGGACCACGCGGCAACCGCACGGTCCCTAACCCTAGCACGGCACGGTGGTGCTATAATGGTGGTGTCCCATTGGCCCAGTACATTACATCCGCCCAGTACAAAAAGAACCTGTTCCAGATTCTTTTTCCTCCGGATAGACGCCACACAATCTGGTGGCTGCAGCATCCCTCCGGAGGGAAAAAGGCTGCCGATAGGCTGCCCTTTTGTGGCGGTCTGTCCAACACATCAGTTTTCTTAAGAATGATGGCTGACTCCAAATCAACACAAGTAGCTTGTAGTTCAAACAAATGTTTACTAATGGCTTTAATCCATATTTATATAAAGACTATATCCTAATCTAGCTAGTAAATATTTCAGGTAAAGAGAAATATTTATCTCACCAACTTTCCAAAGAAAGTTGAGAGAGGAGAAGATGGGAACACAATAGTTCAGGAGAAAATTTTGAGAATCTCTGAATTCAGAGAATTTTCTCTGAAGATGTCAGCCACAGATGCAGAAGAAAGATCAGGAATAAACTCTTCTAGAACATGGCCACAAAGCCTGAAAGACCCACAAAAAACTCTTGAGAATCTATTACTCCCAAAGGGGGAGTGACCTAAATCACATGGTTAGTTTGAATGGGGGGGAGGTGAATTTGCATGCAGTAAATCCCTATTTATACAAGGAGGGGGAAAGAGAATGCAAAAATCTTCCAACAAAATATGGATACCATCTGTTGTTGTTGTTAACTGTCTTTGAGTTGAATTCAACTCATGGTAGCCCCAACAATTTCCCGGTTCCCAACTGTTCTGCTCAAGTCCTGCAGGTTCTGGCCCATGGCCTTCATGATTGAGTCTATCCACTTAGCATATGGTCCTCCTCTCTTTCTACTATCTTCCAGCATGTTTTTTAGCGTTATTGTATTTTCTCATGAGTCATGCCTACTCATGATGTGGCCAAATTTTGACAGCCTCAATGTAGTTATCTTGGTTTCCAGGCAGAGTTCAGGCTCTGTTCTAGGATCCATTTGTTTGTCTTTTTTGGCTATCCATGGTATCCTCAGCACTCTTCTCAAGCACCACATCACAAATGAAGCACCCCCTCAAGTCTCTACAAATACCCATTCCATCAATTTTTATTTTTGTCCATTTTCATTTCAAAATTGCCAAAGCTCCTCATGCGTAAAGATATACAAAAAGTGTCACACCCTCTGTGACACTTCAAATCCCCACAAAATTCCAAACCCTACCAATACCTTTGTTTCAATATCTCTCCGAAATGGTGATAGAAAGTGAGGTAACCTTGCTTCAAGATAATATTTTTTAGGAAAAACAGAGGGAAATTGGTATTTTGGCATACTTGGGTGTCGGGAGGGAGACCCATGTATGGGATGAGGGTATGTGTGTACAGAACTGGTCCTTGTACAGTTGGTCACCCCTGCTCTAGCAGGACCTCTGGGTCTTTTAACTTCAGCAGAACCCACAGAAACATTTACAAATGCAACTTCTTTTGACATTCTTATTTAATTTATGCCTGGGTGTTCAAGGACTCAGAGTGCTTGTCAGATAACAGTGTGGCCCACCTGGAGGATAAACACCTGAAAGGCCTTGCCATAGATTAAACTTGATTGCCCTTTTGTTCTCTCCCTTCCTGTGACTCACCCCTTCGTGAGAAAGAGAACAAAGGCATCTGTCATTGGGAGAAGCTTCATGTAATCAAGGGGAGGGACCACAGCTGACTCGCAGAGCAAATGCTTTGCATACAGAAGGTCCTAGGTTCAATCACGGGCATCCTTGTTGAAAAGAAACAATTACATAAGAATGAGAAAGACCATCATTGTCAAAGGCCTCTTGTTGAAATTAATAATATTAGACTGAACAGACAAATGGCCACACCTGGTACAATGTCGCTATGTGTGTTCTATCTGTCATTTTGCCCACTTCGAGATAAGCAAAGTGACAGTGAATGGTAATGAGAATCATTCATTAAGCACATAACTGGTTTTTTAGCCTTTCTCATAGTAAATTCCCAATTTTGAACAGCTACAAATTATGATGCCAATATATTGAACCTATTGTTTATCCCAAGTAGAGTGGATTCATTAAATCAACAAATTAGATAAGAATGTAATTATTCACTAATTTTATTCTTGAAGGAAGTGATGAATAATTTTAGCTATTTTCTTCCTGTTGTGAAAGTGTTCAAACATTGTGCAGTTTTCAACAACTGTTCACAGTTCATGACTTACTATGCACAAAATACACATTCTGCACAGAAGTATTTTCAGCACAGAAAATGCTGTTCCCTGCACAGTTCTAAAAATAAATAATAGATACTTTTTCACAGATAGTCCTAAACTATGAAGATTCTCATCAATCGATGATGATGATGATGATGATGATGATGATGATCTCCACCTTCTCCTCCTCCTCCCCACCCCCCATTTCTTGGCAATCAAGAAACACATTTTCCCTCATTTTTTGAAATATTTTCTAATATTCTTTCAATTCCTGTTATGGTGTTATCATTGGCTCATTGGATTTACTCTAGCTAGAAGTAAAAACAGGCTTTAGCCCATAATCTGTAGGACCAGTGGCTCCATGTCTCTGAATATAACTTGAGTGTGGGCAACTTGAGTGGGAGGGCGGGGACACATTTGCATTGTTTTCCTTGTGCACCTCCTATGGTTATCAGATTGGCTACTGTGAGAATGGAATGCTCGGTAATACAGACCTTAGGTCAGATCCCACAGGGCTCTTCATATTTCCTATAGTGCTTGATCCGAGATTCTGATGTTACTGAAGAAAATAAGAAGGTGAGCGATGTTATTTTCCAGAACAGCTCCACCACGTCTGAGTATGCAGGCCTGTAACATAGAAAAAAGTATTTGGGAGCATACAAGCAACAGCTTGCTTAACCTTTTGGAGCTGTATGATTTTGTACATCACAGTGCACAACACTGTAGTTACAGTTTTAGACCCAACAGGTGGCAATCATACCACAGCCTCTTTGTGCTCACAAAAATGTGCTTCAGTATGAGATCAGGCATATCTTAAATAATCCAGAAAGAGCAAAACCAGGCAGGCAGCAGGAAAACACCAGAGTCTCTCAGCAACCCACTTTCATCTAAGAGTGACAGGATGTTCCTTCTAATTCTTGAGGTAATGTTTTGATGGGGCATGATATATAATTAGTGCCCACTCTCCACTGGAAGCAAGGCTCCATATTAAACAATTGTACATTATTGCCAAGGGAAAGTTTAAATCCCTTGTCAACACTAATCCAAACTTTCACTGGAGTAATTGAGTTTGCAGACGTGTCCTACTCAATTGAGGATGTAATCAGCTATGCTATGTTTTCAAATTTATTTCAGTTTAATAATAATGGGGTGGGGGAAAATATCTCTAGAGGAAGATAGGGGGGCATGTTGAGAGGGAAGAAAAGAATTTGCTTTGTGAGGGCTGCTAAGTGGTTTGCTTGTTGTCATGGCAATATTAACATCCTAGCAACAGCTTGTTGGTACCAAGCTGACATGGAATGATGAACTGATGCTACCCAAGAAAAGAAAGAGAAAAGTGAATTGGGTTCTGCATTTCCCCTTTATAAATATTTTGTAACTTTTTAGAAGATATGTCAGCAGTCTCCTTAACACATTTCCCCTATTGAAGTAACATATAAAATAGGGGGAAAGCACACAGAGGTTTGGGAGCAGGGGTTGATTTGGTATCTCTGCTCTGAAGCATCACTCATTTTATTCACATGCAAAATAATCATGATTCATTAACAGAGCGCTGAAGAACACATTAAAAAATAAAAAGCAACATCCTGTGAAACAAGGAATAGCATGTGTAGTACTTCAGATGTTTTGGATTGCAACTCCCATCAGTCACCATAGCCAGTAATGATTATGGATAATGGCAGCTGCCATCCAACAAGAGCTGGAGAGACACACACCTTCTCCTTTCTTGCTTGACACACTTACCTGGAAGTAGAACAGGCATGTATGGCAGTAAATTAGTTTTAGGATACCGAGACATTAAAAGGCTATTTTAATAAAGCAGAATAAAATGCTGTCTAGATTAAATATCCCATTCCCCTCCATTTACCTGTTCTGATGTCCCAACTTATTCTAAAAAAAATTACTTTCTCCAGCAATGTAAAAAAAAGTGGAGTTTGATTGAGTGATCTGGGAATATTGGGTTTAAAAATCTATAATCACACAGTATGCATGATACATACATGCATCTTTACTGCAGCATACTGCATTTTGTAAGCACATACAGTGTAAACACTTTATCTACATTTTCTCTTACATTTAGCACAGAAATTAGTGTTTGGCTTTTATCATATGTTTATCACTTAATCATACTTTCTTACAGAATAACAGAGTAGTCTGCGTACTGGTCCTTGTATATTGTTTCAATATATTTCATCTGACAGCCAATTCAGGGAGTGAGCAACTGCACAGAGCATTATAGCAATGGTCTTGGTAGGACAATCTTAAGAAACAAAATAAAAACAGCATCATTTATATATTGCTTCATACTGAACTAACAGTGTCTAAGCGGTTTACAACTGTAAGCTAATTGCCCTCAACAAGCTGGTTACTCATTTTAGCAACCTCAGAAGGATGCAAGCCTAACTCAAGCTTGAGCTTTTTCGCTGGTATTGAACTCACAACCTTATGGTTTTGAGTGAGTGGCTGTAGTACAGGCATTTAACCACTGCACCATCAGGGCTCTGACCTTCCTCATTCTCCCTATTGTTTGACCAACCAGAAGGAACTTTCTGTGGTCCTATTCACTATCACCAATGTAGGGGACTCTTCTAAATGTCCTTGTGGACCTTGCATAGCCGACTTTACACTGGGCACCATCTATGGGGCGGGTAACTGACACACTCTGTGACATATAGTATATTCCTGCCAACATTTCACAGATGAAAATTGGGAAACAAGTGGCCAAGCAACATCGGAGTGTAGGCAATATTGCAAAAACTATTAATAAGCAAGAACTCATAAACTGAGAGAGATTGCAGCAATTTGCCTGAGCACACTGAGAAGGGCAAGATTCTCCCTCTCCTCATCTCTCCTCGTCTCTCCTCTCTCTAACACTGAGACAACCTCTAAGGCTAAATTTCACTGAATAAACAGTTTCCTTATTCTAATTGACTCTGAGGCTACATCTGCACTGTAGAAATAATGTAGTTTGAGAACATTTTAAATGCCATGGCTCAATGCTGTGGAATTTTGGGCTTGGTAGTTTGTTCTGGCATCAGAGTGCTCTAGGAGAGAAGGCTAAATATATCACAAAACAACAAATCCCAGATTTCCATAGCATTAAGCAATGGTAGTTAAAGTAATGTCAAATCTCATTATTTCTGTAGTGCAGATGCATTAACCCCTAATAGATCAACTGACATTTTGACCTCCAATATCCCATGCTGTCCCTCCCAATAGAACACTTACCTTAATATTTCTACCATATGTACAACCCAAAATATTATTTCCTTTAATATACATCTAATAACATATTTACAGAAGTTGAAAACAACACAGGGGCCACCTGATTATAATTCCTTGTTTCACTGACCAGTTTTTATCAGGAGTGAGAAAACCTTCCTCTGTCAAGTCCACATTCTTGCCAAAGACTGCTTTTGGGGGGGTGAGAGGTGGAAATGTAAATCCTCTTGCACATGCTAGGACAAATAACTGTGGTAGTTTTCTTCCCATTGTAGGAAAAAATATTCCTCCACTATTCCCCTTGTATATGAATGTGTTCAAATGTTGTAGAGGAATTATTCCGTGGAGAAAAACATTTGGGTAATTTGCATGAAAAACCTGTTTCCAGTGCAGTAAATAGGTTTTCTGTAAAGGAAACTGTTTATTTCTGGCAGGTAACCTGTTTGCTGTGTGGAAAACAAGGTGAGAATAATTCCTCAGTGATAATTTGGAACTTTATTATTATTGCTATTATTGCTATCTTACTATCATTACTATTATTTTTATTTTCATCCCACCTTTCTCTCAACAATAGGATCCAAAGTGGCTAACATTTTTAAAACAGAACAAATTAAAAACAATGCCAAAGCATTAAAAGTATAAATACAGGTTGAGTCTCTCTTACCTGGAATTCAGAAATCCAAAGTACTCCAAAAACCAAAACATTTTGCAAGAGTAGCTGCTATAGTGACATCTTTGCTTTCTGATGGTTCAGTGTTCACAACCTTTGTTTCATTAAAAAATATTGCATAAAATCAGGTTCTGAGTATAAGGTGTATATAAAATATAAATGAATTTTGTGTATAGACTTGGGTCTCATCTCCTAGATACCTTATTATGTACGGATATGCAAAAATAGGTATTCCAAATTAAAAAAAAGAAAAAAGAAAGAAAAAAAGAAAGAAAGAAATTCAAAATACTTCTTGCCCCAAGCATTTTGGATAAGGGAGACTGTATAAATTTAAAAAAGTAATTAAATATTTCATCAAGTTAAAACACTAAAAATATTAAAGTACATTAATCAAACAAATGGGCCAAAGTGCTGGCTTTGAGTGGATCCAGAGGTGTGGCGTTCAGATGACACATGCCCTGAGATCAGGCCAAAGCCACACTGTGGCTGCCTAAGGTGGAAGAAATCTAGCTGCAAAAGGAGCACAAAAAAGTGCTCCTTGCTCATGGTCCCTTGAGAACCCTGGTGGTGGCCAGCCTCGGGACTGTGGCATTTGGTTGCCATGGTCCTGCGCTGCTAGGGTGCATTTGCGGTTGGAGTGATCGGAGGCTGCTCTAAGCCATCATCTACTTGAAGCCTAAAAGGCCATATAACAACATTAAAAACAGAACCACACTGCATTAGAATCCCAACTCTAGTTAGTTGGTAAAAGCCTGATGGCACAGAAATTTGCTGACTTATCCTTGGAAGAAGAGCAATGACTAGGCCGTCCTGGCCTCTTCAGGGCAGAAGTTCCAGATTCTGGGGTCAGCCATAGAGAAGGCCTCCTCCCTTGTTCTCATCAAATGAGCAGGTGAAGGTGGTGGGAGAGAGAGGAGTTCTCTAGATGGTTTTAAACTTTAATGGGCTCATAAAGGAAGACTGTTGTTGCTGTTGTTGTTGTTGTGTGCCTTGAAGTCATTCCAACATATGGTTGACCCTAAGGCAAATCTAACAAGGGATTTTCTTGGCAAATTTCTTCAGAGGGGTTGTTGCCGTTGCCGTTACCATTGCCATACTCTAAGGCTGAGAAAGTATTATTTGCCCAAGATTATCCAGTGGTTTTATGGCCAAGTGGAGATTTGAACCTGTTCTCCAGGATCATAATCCAATACTCAAACCACTACACCACACTGGCTCTATGGTCTTTCAAATAACCTGGACCTACACCACTTAGTGCTTTATAGGTCATCACCATCAACTACCAGGAGAAAACAGGGCAAACATCTGGTTTGGTCTATTGTTTTTCCTGATAAGGTTCTCCAACTGTTCAGTTTGAAAAAAAAAATACAAATATGATTTCCTTTTCCAGTGGTGAAAGCTGAAGTCCGAAGTGTAGAGGGCATGTTCCTTTTCTTTCTCTTTTCCTTTTTGCTTCTGCACCTTTTCTTGATATCTTTCTAACATTCCTTTCTTTCCTTGCTTGTATCTTTCCTGCCCTGCCTGCCTAGTACACTACTGAGGGGGGCACATCATTCTTGTCAAAAGCCTGAACTGATTGATTTCAGAAGGCTTTTGAAATTAACCCCAGAACTGCAGATTGCTCGGTTGTTAGCTTGATATATGTCAGTACCAACACTAAAATTCTTGTCTGTTTTTGGCTTTTCCTTACACTGATTAATTCACATCCACATTTTGCAAGCTCACAGTAGAGAGAGTGGAAAAAATAAAAAGTGAACCTGACCCATGTATCACAAAGTACACATTACACTACTGTGGAGAAAATTATTTTCAACCAGAGTATGAAAGACTAACTGCACAGCTGCTGCTTCACTTTTCCCATAAAGAAGGCTTCCAAACCCATTGCAGAATGAGTCAGAGAACATATCTCCATAACTTCAAATGTAGAAATGGCCAAATGTTGGGGGGGAAATGTATCTGTTGTGAAACAGATGAACATATTTGGGTCTGCCTAGTACACACAGCAATTGCAATGGCTGCTTCATAGATTTCTTCTTTATTCTACCTAGAACATTGACATGTAATATAAATGGGCAAAATCTTGCTTCTCAGAATTTACTGGTGTTCCTAATTAAATCAATTGACTGGCTTTGAAGTCCTTTGCTAATGAGCAATGCAACCTAACAGAGGGCAGTTTCTACTGTTTTTTCCTTTTCAAAATTTTAAGGAGCTTCTTTACCATTCTACCCTTAATCTACCCTTAATCAAAAGCATACTTCATCTTTATAGGCTTTTGAATCCATTTTTACTAATCAATCTGTGCAAAATGAAGGACTCACCCACATATGTATGCAAATACAAACACTGTAGGAATAGATATATTTAAAAATATATCTTGAATTTAGATTAATAGCAAGCAGCTTAGGAAATAACCACTAACAGGCTGTTAGGGGTGGCCTGCAGCCACCTCCAGCTGTGCCAGATCAAGGCCATGGCAACTGCACACTGCAGCCCCAGTCTGGCCTTTCCACTGTGCAAAAAGGAGCCGCAAAAAGCAGAAAGGGCATGATAGCCGTGGCACCATCGCTTTAAGGCACTCTTTTGGTGCTCATGTGGAGCAGCATGCAGCATCATGCCACCATGGAGGCGGAGTCAGGGCATGCATTGTATTGACACCACACCCCAACTCTGGCCCCAGGCCGGCCTTAATGGCCAGTCTGCACAGCCCCAAAGACTTTAAAAAGCCTTGCAAGGAGTGGGGAAGGAGCAGTTATTTGGAAAGAGCCATGTGCAATAGTGCAGAATTACATTAGCAAACTTTTCAGACTTTGGAAAAGAGACTTTTCTGAACTATAACTTCTAGAATGTCACTGTGGGGATTGCAACTTATATTCCATCAGTACTTTCACCAAATGTGGGATCTCTGCTTGTATCCCACCACTGCGACCACCAAATATGTGTGGGTTTTTACTTTTAACCAACCAGTATGAAGACTTCCACAGTGTTCTTGGTAAACACTCAGTGTGAAGATTTTATCTGATCTTTACCTGTCCCATATATAAGGACTTCATCTGCCCCCCCCCCCTTGTGTGACACTAACAGTGGAGTCAGATTAAATGCTCTCAAGCCTTCTATGAGGATTTATACTACTTTTACTCCCAACAGGTCACTACCCTTCAACCTTCAGTGTGGCACCACAAAAATTTTGACTGAAATCAAACCTTCTGAATTATAGCAATTTGGGAGGTTAAAAGTGTATAAAAACAAAAACAAACTATATTGGCAGAAGGTAAACATATAACAGTAGATTATTATATATGTATAGTATTTTAAACACCACATTCTCTCCTCTCAAGCTAAACCAGATCCTTACAAATCACACTGGTCAAATTCATTTCTCTTACTTCAATCATAGTCTAGCACAGGAGCTGAACACATGGAGGGATACCATGGGACAACCCCATGGTATCCTGCCCATGGTTGCCACCTGGTTCAGTTCCTGGGCTGGTGTGGTGAGTGGAGGATGTTCAAATGTCGTTCAGCCACTGCATGATGGATTCATTGACACCACGCACCCCTTATGTGTCACAGCTATCATGTCCTCTCTGAGGCCTGGCATGGCCAGATGCCTCTTCTGACATCACTGGCCACAGCAGGGACCTTTAGGGAAGGAACAATTGTGATGGCAGGTAAAGGGCACATGAGGCTGTCCAGTCTGGCATGGTGGAATTTCAGCTAAACTTTGTTGTAAACAGCCAGTCTTTTTAGACTGGATTAAGAATCTTTTGGCCAGGGATGCCCTGGATCCATCAGATTTACACCCGGTTTGCCCACTCCCAGTCTGTGAATATTGGTCTGCATTGTCTGGCATTGTCTGAGGGTGGGTGGGTTTTTAGGTTATCAGGTTCTTATGATATCAGTCATTATTTGGTATTTTAATATATTTTAATGTTGTTTAATGTTGTAAGATGCCTCAATCCAATTGGAGAGGCGGGATATAAATTATTATTATTATTATTTTGGTGAAGTTGAAGGCTTTCATGGCCGGTATCCATAAACATCTGGATAATTTCGACTGGAAAGAGGAAACCCTTAAAATGAACAAAGTTTGGCTACCAGTCCTGAAGAATAGCAAAATGAGGACTCAGCAAATGCAAATGAGAAATCACCCAGGGTCAGGAGCTTTCCCAGCAAATGATGATCACCAGTTAGCAGACACTAATCCTCCTTTGCATATCCTCCCGTCCTGAGGCCCTACCATCAACAACAGAACAATGCACAGATTAACATGGAATTCCTCCACACTCAGGGGCACACAGTATACATACATCCAGCTCTCTTATATGCCAACATTCTCTGAAGATGCCAGCCACAGATGCTGGCAAAACATCAGGAATAAACTCTTCTAGAACATGGCCACATTGCCCAAAAAACTCACAAAAAACTATTGTTATTATTATTATTATTATTATTATTATTATTATTATTATTATTATTATTAAAATGGACTAACTTGGATGCAATGCAAAATCCCAGGAATTACTTCTTTTTTAAAAAGAAATTATTAGATATCAGAATTAGGAAAAATAATTATCATTAGACTTTTTAAAAGGCTACAATTCAAAGTGCTGGTCATGACCTATAAAACTCAGGACCAGATTATTTGAAAGCCCATATTGTCCTATACAAACCTATCTGGATTTGAGATCTTTTTGGGAGGCCTGTCTCTCTGTGCCACCACCCTTGCTGGTACACTTGATCGGAAAATGGGAGAGGGCCTTTTCTCTGGCTGGTCCCAGGCTCCAGAACACCCTTCCCGGAAAGATTAGACTGTCATCCTCCTTGTTGTATTTCAATAAGCAGGTGAAGATCTTTTTCTTTTGGCAAACCTTTGAAATTGGCCACAATCCAGCTGCCTGTGCTTGGCTGGTAGCTACTGTATCAGTGAAGCAATGAATCTGCTCTGGATTTTAATCTTAACTTTAGAGGAGCTACCCAAGGTATATTTTGTCTCTATGTTTATGGATAATTGTAAATTGGGGGCGGGGGAATCAGAGGGGAGAAACTAGAGATAGATGGGTAAATACATCAGGATTAGTCTTATTATAGTGCTCATTTTTCTGCTGTTAAATTCATTAAGTTCCTATTACAAATTAGTGATCTCCTTTACAACACAGGCATTAATACACATTTTTATACAAATTTTGGATGTATGCATTTTGTACAGCGGCATCTACTGATCAGAGGGCATTTGTGGCTATTTTCTGAGATGGAAAGACTTCCCAGGAGTCTTTCATCTAATACATTATATCATTCATATCAGGAGCCCATGGAATGATCCACACACTTGCTTTTCACTCATTGGATTCCTCTCCCTACTGCATATTATAAGGGTGGTCCCTAGGAAAGGGATCAATTGATGCACCAGTTGAAACTGGGCAAAGTTACCTCTGCCCACAACAGCTGCTATGTCTTCTAGGAAGTCTAGTGGGTCCAAGAGTATCCCCAGGCTGTGCCTGGACTAGGTGTGTGCATATATGGGAGGAGGGCTTATTTATACACTTCCCAGTATACATAGAGCCTAATAATATGTAGTACAAAGGAGCACATATCTCAGTTCTTACAAAACTATTCTGCTGGGTGAGTAAATTAATGACCCAGCCATAAGTCTTCACCCAAGGGGGATAAAGGCTATTAAAATCTCATAATTGAAAATATGGTGACTGGATCTCCTCATATTTGTTCTCAGGTTACAGAGCAGAGGACAAAAATAGATATGTCACATTTTCTTGCACAAGTTATTTTCTTGGTTCTGGTGTTGCCTGAAATTTTTATATTGAAACTAACAAGAACAGAGCAAGATTTACAGCTCTCTCTGTTACTTTCTGTCACACCAGTTTCCATGTTTAGCAATGTAATGTTTCCACATGAGCCAAGCGAAGAGAGAAAAAAAGATGACATAGTTTATAATTGGTGTTAAATGATATCATTCACTGGACAGAAATGAATTAGTTTTCACCTTCACTTCACTGGAGTTTATACAGGGAATCTTTACAATGGACTGTTACTAAAATTGTTTCCAACTGGACAGATGGTTAGATAACAGCCCAGATGACTGTTGATGATTCATCAATGAGTGCTAATGACAAGCAATGATCACCTGATTGATGGGGATTTCTCTCTGTTTTGGAATGAGTTATATATCAGAACATGGAATAAGAAAACTCATCTTAAACTGAGAGTGAAGGGTACAGCAACATTGGCAGCATTAGAACTGGAAGAGGTGAAGAGGGAAATGATTTGGTTTTCTCACTGAAGTTGCTGGAAACTTTATGGCAGAGTATGGGGTGCCTAGACAAAGATGTGGGAGGATTAATAAGGTCCTGTCTAGAGATGTAAATAATATTCACAATTATTTATTGTACTTGTTATTACTGCTTGTTTACAGAATGAAAAAATGGGTGTCTTGACAGTTGGGAACTCCCTTGAAGGAGGGTAATAGACAAACAAGAATGTTGTGCAATTTTTTCCTAGTACAGTGTTCCCACACCATACCCAGGTGTGCAATGTGCGGCTTTAACCTTATGCAGAAGGTTAAACCACGAGAGATATAATGGCGCATGCACCCATGAGAGCGCTCCCCTATTAAAACAAATGGGGGTTGAGCATACATATTTCCCCATACATGTTTTTCCCCCCAGAACGGATTCCCCACGTATGGGAAGGGCCCACTGTATTCATTTCCCAAAATATTTCACAGGAGTTATTCTGTGGAGGAAAAGATGCCCCCTTTTTGGATATGACCTTGTTTTCTTCACAGAGACTGGGTTTTCTGCACCGAAAACAGAATCATTTATGTGCAGCACTTCAGGATGTTTGAATACAGGAAGAGTACTGTGGAGTAATTTTTGAATCCTTCCACAGTAGAGGAAAAAACTACTTTAATTCTTCATCTTTGCATGTGATGACAAAATAGTTAAGGATTTACAACTCTTTTCTTGTCTAGAAAACTGTGTTGCTTACCTATTTGTAGAGATATCTTTGCCTTCACTGTACTTCTAGGTTTATAAATATATCTTACACAACGTATTAGAAATTGGCCAGACAGTGTGTCAGGAGTATATATCCTATCTTCCCTCAACAGACCTCAAGGCAAATAGCTACTAAGCAATCTCCTAGTCAACTCTTTACAAAAATGGGATCTGATGAGGTTCAGCACATTTATTACATCATGTACCTTTGGGCACACCATCCCTAAATGGTAGGTGTAATGTTTGTGGCAGACCCATTCCTTAATTCAGGCCTGCTTTGTTAACAATATACTTGATTAGGTATAAATAATCTTCCGAAGTGTTCCCATGGATGTCTGGGAAAGCTGGAACAGTTGGCCTGTGGCCTTAGACAGGGAGACAACTATACAGCAATAAAACTTGCATCCTTGAAGCAGCTGGTGAGTCTGCATTTTTGCTTCCAAGAATTTCAGCCTGGTAAACACAACACTGGTGATGAAAGTAATAATCAACCCCAGCACAATTCAGAGGAAGAAGACCAGTTAAAAAGAACAGAACCCACTACCAGGTATTTTACTTTCTCTTTCTTCTTATCTCTACAACAGTGTCATTGTTCTTGAAGAGAGAGAAAGAGAACCTATCTAACAAATTGTAATGAAGATACCATAACAACCACTTATACAGGATTTTGAGACCCAGTTTACCAAGACATCACAGAGAGAATTTTCCTTAAATAAGACAGTTGCACATTTATTTATTTTACCTGCAAAACTTCCAAATTTATCCTACTTGATCATTTCATTTGCAGCAGACTTTTTTTTGTATTGTTTGAGCACAGTCCTAAGGGAACAGCTGTGCCAGCAGCCTTCAGTCAAGTAAAGGCTATTTTCCTACTTTCCCACATTTCAGCCAATTCTTACGGTGAGCTTCAACATGTTCTCTTCCTTCCTTGAGTTTTATATACATCAATCTCATTGCACATTGGGACCTAGACAAGCATTGTGGCTTGAATGTTTGGAAACTTTATTTCTTGAGATGAAAAGGAAAGACCCCATTACTGAAAGGGTAATGTGATTACATTTTGCCTCTAGTGAAGTACATGCGATTTTCAGAGCATTACCTTATAGCAGAGATGATGGTTAAGAAAAAGGACTTACTAAATTCTTTGTTGTTGCTGTTCTGTACCTTCAAGTCATTTCCAACTTATGATGCCCTTGGCCCTGTATGCACAACCAAATAAAATGTCCTCTCCACATTCCCACTGTGATGAGTCTAGACAATGGTGGGTCCAATCCCCAGTTCTGGTGTTAACTGGCCAAATAATGTCAAGACAGTTCAGCAGCAGACCTGCCATATACCTCACTTAAAAAAACATTTAAAAAAAACTTCATCTTTTGCTCCAGATCTTCTTGGCAGATCTAATCCCACTTCGATCTGTTGGGAGAATCAGGAAAATACAAATAAA
>NC_056522.1:83266661-83293585 GCF_019175285.1 Sceloporus undulatus
ATTATTATTATTATTATTATTATTATTATTATTATTATTATTATTATTATTGTTGTTGTTGTTGTTGTTGTTTTTATTACCTAGAGGCTGTTGACAACATGTCCCAATGTGCTACCCACCACTGCGGGTCACCCACTCTGAGGTGAGAATCAGAGGCCCTCCATGTGATCAACATCCATTATTATTATTATTATTATTATTATTATTATTATTATTATTAAGCTTTATTTATATAGTGCTATAAATGTACACAGTGCTGTACATACAATCTTTTTAATTAGATGGTTCCCTGCCCTCAGGCTTACAATCTAAATACACACAACACAAAAGGAGAAGGGAATAGTGGTGGGGAAAGGGATAAGGTCCAGCATTTCTTCTCTCCCTCTGAGGCCTCAACCAAGGCAGATGGACTGAAGGGAGGGCTCTCCTTCTTTGTTTGGGCCAGGCCTGATGGAGCTAGCAGGCCTTTCTCTCCCTCTGAGGCCGATGACATCAGATGGCAAAGGGAGGGCTCATCTTCAGGTATCTGGCCTGTGAGTTGTTAGCAGCATCGATCTCCTGGAACTCTTGCTCGATGGTGACAGACATGATGGCAGCAGCTGTCAGGTGATGAGGCTGACACATTCATCCCCCCTTCCTCGCACTGGAGCACTAACTGGCCCTCACCGCTGCCATCGCGCTACCTTTGATTAGGTAGCAATATGATTGATACAGGACCCCTCATTCAACTCTCAGCAATGCCACTGAGTAGCACAGGGAGATGCATGTGTAAGCAGCTACTCAACATTGCTACAGAGGGCCCCAGTACTAGTTGGAATTTTTGGGGCAGCTCTGGGGCCAGAATTTTCCAGGCTGCTCCTGGAGTATGCTGTGTGAGGACCCAGCCCCTATCAAGGGATTTTCTTGGTAAGAGTTGCTCAGAGGGGGTTTGTCCTTGCCTTCCTCTGAAGATGAGAGAATGTAACTTGCCCAAGGTCATTCAATGAGTTTACATTTGTGAGATGGGATTTAAACCCTGGTAACCAGAGATGTAGTTCAGTGTTCAAACCATTACACCATGTTGACTCTCAGCAAATTCTTTAAACCATGCAAAAACACCAACTTTGAAGAGTATAGTTTTCAGCAAGCACATCAAATGAAGATGAGAGTGCTGATGCATATCATACCCATTTATGTTACCTTTCATGGCCATGTGAATATACAAACATAAAGTATAAGATCAAGGCACAGATAATCCAATGATATTTTTTCAAACAAACTCTGGAGCAAGTTTTATGAGACCTAGAGATGACTAAAATACTCTGCTCAAGCAAATGAAATTCCAGAATAGCATCCTCAGCTAGAGGAGCAAGGAAGCCTCTCTGCATAGTTGGAAACTGTACATGCATTCCATCAAGAACCAGAGAACACATCCACAAAGTGGTTCTGGCTTGCTTCTCCAAAGTCTAAAAGAATGATTGGAATGTCAGTTAATCTGCTAAGCTTTTGGAGAGTCTTATCATCACATGCGCAAATGCCTTGCCATTTGCCACTATTGCTGGAAATGAGGCAGCTATACAAGGGTCTGTAATTTTCCACAGTTTATAGTGAGTATTCAGACCAAAGGTGAAAACCAGGCAAATGCTCTTCAAACTGGTCCTCTAGGGGAACACAACATGTATGTTTATACAGTGTGTTCTACACAAAGAAGTGTCAGTAAACAGAACTGCCTGTCATGCAACCACATTTTCATACAAAGACATAAAAATGAAAATTTAATTGAATGTGATGGCTCATTGTGTATATGACATATTCCCACAGAAGCCACCATTTCAGAACACTGCAATAAAGATATATGCTTATGGAACTGCAGAACTATGAATAGTGCTTGGCATATCTGGGGTCAGTTTTGCCCTCAGGTGTTTATTTGTTAAAAGCCCATTATAAATGGTTTCGTCTTTAGTTACAAATCAACTAGCACACTAGAACTCATTCAAGTAGTGCAAGATCTTCACCCTGCCAGATTGATTCAAAGTCTGTGAAGTGATGAAGCAAAGAATTTGAAAGTGTTAAAATAAGCAAATACAACTTCACAATGATACACTTTTCAGCTAGTAGCTGTATGACTATTTCACTAAGGTGGGTTATAGACCACCGCTTTGAGGCGGTCTGCCGCCGCCGCTGCTTGCTCCGTGCGGGAGCTGCAGCAGCCACACCACGCGGCTCCTGCGCGGAGCAAAAAAGGAGCTCCAAAATGGAGCTCCTTCTTGCGGCGCCTCTATGATGTCACGAGGCGCCTCTGGCGCATTCGCGATGTCATAGGCGCTGCGACATGTTCGGATGCTATGTGTCTGATACGTAAAGATGGCGGCGGCCGTGTGGAACGGCCGGCGCCATATTGTACGGACAGAGTCCTTATTAGACCCAGGGGCGTCTAGAAGAGACACCCCCTTTTTTAAAATGGGACGTCCTGTGGACGTCCCAAGTGCCAGTCTGTAACCGGCCTAACATACATAAATTAGTGTGCACTTTCTGACTATATGTACATTTTTAAAAAACAAAATGGAGAAATATACTGGAAAATTAAAAAGAAAAGGGGAATTTCATATGATAACTAACTGATTTTGGCATATTCAACACTTTTTAAAAAATTATAACATTTATCGCCCGCTCTATTAGCATAACATTTCTTAGGTAGCTTCCAGTGAGCAAACATAAAAAATAAAACATGAAACATATAGAATATAAGAACAGAAAAAAAAATTCACAGCATTGAAAGTTCCAGATCATTTGGATTATTTAAAAGACCACTCTGGTGATGATTTCAGACACATTTATCTGGGAAAAGGTATTTGATAGTGTGGATGCCACTGCCAAAAAGGTTCTCTCCCTGATGTCTAACCACCCATTTGACCTCATTTGGTGAGGACAAATGGAATCAGCCATTTGAGGAAGAGAATCATAGAATCATAGAGTTGGAAGAGACCACTAGGGCCATTCAGTCCAACCCCCTGCCATGTAGGAAATCCAAATCAAAGCATCCCTGACAGATGGCCATCCAGCCTCTGTTTAAAGACCTCCAAGGAAGGAGGGAGTGCATTCCACTGGCGAACAGCCCTTACTGTCAGGAAGTTCCTCCTAATGTTGAGGTGGAATCTCTTTTCCTGTAGCTTGCATCCATTATTCTGGGTTCTGTTCTCTGGAGCAGAAGAAAACTTGTTCCCTCCTCAATATGACATCCCTTCAAATATTTAAACAGGGCTATCATATCACCTCTTAACCTTCTTTTCTCCAGGCTAAACATCCCCAGCTCCCTAAGTTGTTCCTCATAGGGAATGGTTTCCAGACCCTTCACCATTTTAGTCGCCCTCCTTTGGACACGCTCCAGTTTCTCAATGTCCTTTCTGAATTGTGGCGCCCAGAACTGGACACAATATTTTAGGTGGGGCCTGACCAAAGCAGAATACAGTGGCACTATTACTTCTCTTGATCTCGACACTATACTTTTATTGATGCAGCCTAAAATTGCATTGGCCTTTTTAGCTGCCGCATCACACTGTTGACTCATGTTCAACTTGTGGTCTACTTGGACTCCTAGATCCCTTTCACACGTAGTTTCATTCATCCAGGTGTCACCCATCCTATATCTGTGCATTTTATTTTTCTGCCCTAAGTGCAATACCTTACATTTCTCCGTGTTGAATTTCATTTTGCTAGCTTTGGCCCAGCTTTCCAATCTATCAAGGTCATTTTGAATCCTGATCCTGTCCTCTGGGGTATTAGCTATTCCCCCTAATTTGGTATCATCTGCAAATTTGATAACTATGCTCCCAATTCTGTCATCCAGGTCACTGATAAAGATGTTGAATAACACTGGGCCCAGGACAGAGCCCTGTGGGACCCCACTGGTCACTTCTCTCCAGGATGAAAAGGAGCCATTGTTGAGCACCCTTTGGGTTCGGCCGGTCAACCAATTACAAATCCATGTAAAAGTTACCTTGTTTAGCCCACATTTTACAAGTTTGTTTGCAAGAATGTCATGGGAAACCTTGTCAAAGGCCTTACTGAAATCAAGATATACTATATCCACAGCATTCCCTTCATGTAACAAGCTGGTAATTTTATCAAAGAAAGAGATCAGATTTGTCTGGCATGACTCTGAAACCCACGTTGACTTTTTGTGATTATGGCATTGCCATCTAGATGTTTACAGACTGTTTAATTATCTGCTCTAGAATCTTTCCTGGGATTGATGTCAGACACTAACTGGAAGATAGTTGTTGGGACAAGAGCTTAAGTTCCAGGGGTTATTTCAGATACATCATTCCCTAGCTGTCCAGGACTTGAAAGGTTAAAACCAGCTCTTTAAATTGGGCCCATGAACCAAGTTCAAGACAAAAGATCTGACAAAACATAGGTATAATGGTTGTTTCTGATTTGTGGCTGACATTTCAGTGTTGAATGAATACAGTTTGGAATTAAAGGCTTTTTACCCTCTTTAATCTGGATAGTTTGTGCTTTTTTATGTGAGAGAACTATTTATTTATTTATTCACAGTCTGATTTGTCTTATGAGTTTAAGCAGACTGTAGCAGATTTTTTGAAAAACAAACAAACTCAAAAAACTCAATTTCCATACCTGAATAACTTATAATAGAGGTAACTTAACTAATTAATCAGCCTGGGAAATGAAGGAAATCAAATGAGGTCATTCTGATTATATTTTAGAAGATAACTTTTTCAGTGTGCTACTTTAGCAGCACTGAATGAATTTCAGTTCTTTGAATGTGAAATGCTTAAAGCTGCTTTATTCTGGAATATAAATTCTATTTAGTTCTGTTTTGATGTTTTCATTGATTCGATATGGGATTCTTTTTTGCTTGGTATGTTTTTAGTTACGTCTGTTAGCCACCTTGGGTGCTCTTTTGGAAAAAATAAGATGAAAATATAAAGAATGAAAGAAGAAAAAGTGAACCCTTTAAAAGAAATGTTTCCACTCTATGGTTTCCCTCTTCACAGGAAGGAAACATAGGAACAACTTCTCTATAGCAATAGTCAAAAAAATGGGAGTTCTTTAGCCTCAGTGTGATTAAGCCAGAAAAGTGGAGAGTTCACAATTTTATTTGCTGCAGTGAATAGGTGCCAGTGATCTAGTGACAAGAAGACTGACACAAAGGAAAGAGGGAAAGCATTCAGCATATATACATTTCTATACGGTAATAACAAAGCACTCTATAACTATGTTGCTAATATGTCACTAATTACCAGGTCCATAGTATTTGAGCAGGCACACTAGACTGGTTATGTACTGATATCCCATAATCTCCTCTGTACCTTAAAAGAGTGTTTTTGGCCTTGTAATGTCAAATAAGGTACAATAATTCAGAAACATTCTATGATCTTCAGGGGCTGCCAAATGGTACCAACTACAGGCTCC
Organism: Sceloporus undulatus; assembly: GCF_019175285.1. Lineage (NCBI taxonomy): Eukaryota > Metazoa > Chordata > Lepidosauria > Squamata > Phrynosomatidae > Sceloporus > Sceloporus undulatus. The sequence goes on from NC_056522.1 coordinate 83,272,077, forward strand.
TTTTATCTATTCCCACTTTTGCATTAGGCCTCGAAGTTGCCTATTATCAGCTATTTGCAACATTACATTCTCTGCTTCTCTGTTAGGTTAACACAATCCAAAGTGATTAGGTACATTCTTTTGTGGCTATAGGAAGAGGGAGAAGACATGTACATTTCTATCCAAGTTAACATAATTTCCAATATTGGTATCATATATTGATTTCTCCATTTTTTCCAGTCTGCCTTATCACTGGCACAATCCCATGAGGTTGTAAGCAGAATGGACTCCTTCAAATGTTACGCTACATAACAGTATTCCATGTGATTAAAAAGTAGAGGGACCCTGCTGGTAGTCCTACCATGCTATTGTGTTCTGCATCAGCAAGTGGAAGAAACCATTTCATATGGGAAGAATGCCACCACTGTCTCTGAAGGAATAATTCCATGCCATCCCTCCTGGCTGCCAACACAGTAGGAAACACTAAAACAATAGTGATGGTTCTAGATTTGAGAGGCCCTCTGTGGTGAGCATGGTGGCTTTTGCTATGTGAGTGATATCAGGGTCAGGAAACTGTGGGAGATTATAACCATGGCTAGACCCAGCTGCTATTGTGGAAAATTAAAAGTATGGCCTTATGCAAGTCTACCAGGCTAGAAGTGTCCGGAAGCAAGTGATTGTAGTGAGCCCTGTTAGTAGACTCCTGCACCATGGACACAAAAAAGGCAGCATTGCTCAACACCTTCCTCGCCTCAGTCTTCTCTGCAAAGGAGAACAGTACTCAACCTGGGTAAAACAGAACAGGTAAAAAAGTAGTACATGAATACCTGGCTACTCTACAAATGAATTCAAGTCTCCAGGGCCAGATGAACTACATCTGTCTGTCACCAGTAGTGGACCTGATGAGGGCAAATCAACTGAAACTTAATCCAGACAAGTCAGAGGTGCTCCTGATCAATTAGAAGGCTGATCAGTGAACAGGGATATAGCCTGTGTTAGGTGGGGTCACACCCCCCCCCCCAAAGACACAGGTCTCTGCAGTAGGCAGGAGTGCTTTTTCACATCTAAAACTTGTGTGCCAATTGTTCCTTTAGATGCTGGATCTGGCCTCGGTGGTACATACTTTGGTTACATTCCATTTGGACTACTCTAATACACTTTATTGGTGCTGCCTTTGAAGAGCATTCAGAAACTTCAGCTGGTACAAAGAGCTGCAGCCAGATTGTTAAATGAGGCAGGTTGCAAAGACCACTCCATGCCCCTGTTCAAACAGCTCCCCTGGCCCTTCCTTGTTGTCGACAGGCTTAGACTTTTTTTTTTTTGGACAGGCTTTTAAAACAGAAAGAATTTTTTAAAAAAGCATCTGAGGGATGTTGTATTATTTTAAAGTGTATGGTTTTTAAGTGTTTTTATCTTTTTAAATTGTATTCTATTTTTTAAAGTGATCTGTATTGATATTGTAATAATTTAATTCTATTTTAATAGTCACTTTTGTATGTTTTTAATTGTACTGTGCTTTTACACTGTAAGTGACTTTGAGTTCAAATTTTTGGGGGAAAGCAGGATAATAATAATAATAATAACAATAATATATCTAAGGGGATTAAAAGAACTGTCAGAAGTAATATCAGAACCACTTTGAAATCTTTGAGAATTGCTGGAGAATAGACGTCCCAGCAGATTGGATAAGGGCAAATGTTGTCCTCATCTTCAAAAAGAGGAAAAAAGAGGATCCAAATAATTATTGCCCGGTCAGCCTGATTTCAATTCCAAGAAAGATCCTAGATAAGTTCATGAAACAGTCAGTCTGTACCTACTTAGAAAGGAATGCCATGATCACTAAAATACAACATGGATTTCTCAAAAACAAGTTATGCCAGACTAATTTTATCTCTCTTTTTTTTGATAAAGTTACAAGCTTGATAGAAAAAGGGAATGCTATGGATGTAGGGTAATCACCAATGCCTCTTTATCCTGGAGAGAAGTGACTACCAGGGTGCCACAGGGTTCTGTCATGGTTCTAGTACTATTCAACATCTTTTGAAGCCTTGCATGATGAGATACAGAATATGCTTATCGGATTTGTAGATGACGCCAAATTACGAGGGGTAGCTAATACCCCAGAGGACAGGATCAGAATTCAAATGATGGTAACAGATTAGACAGATGGGCTAAAACTAACCAAATGAATTTTAGCAAAGAAAAATATAAGGTACTACGCTTAAGCAGAATAAAAAAAACCAAAAGGCTCAAATATAATATAGGTGACACTTGACAGTACATTTAAAAGAGGTCTAGGAATGGGAAATGCTTTAAGCTTCTTTATTCTGGAATATAAATTCTACTTAGTTTTGTTTTGAAGTTTTCATTAATTTGATATGGGATTCTTTTTTGCTTGGTATGTTTTTAGTTACATTTGTTAGCCACTTTGAGTAAGATAAAAAGATCACAGGCTGAACATGGGTCAATAGTGTGCTTCAGCAGACCTAATATGATATCCTAGGCTGCATCAATAGGAGTGTAGTATCTAGATCAAAGAAAGTAATGTACCACTCTGTTCTGCTTTGGTCGGACCTCACCTGGAAGACTGTGTCCAGTTCTGGGCACCACAGTTCAACAGAGATGTTAACAAGCTGGAGCATGTCCAGAGGAGGCAGAGAAAAATGGTGAAAGGTCTGAAAACCAAGCCTTATGAGGAGCAGCTAGGGAGCTGGGAATGTTTAGCCTGGGAAAGAGAAGATTAAGAGGGGGGGGGGCATTGTTGAGCACCCTTTGGGTTCGGCCGGTTAACCAATTACAAATCCATGTAACAGTTGCCTTGTCTAGCCCACATTTTACAAGCTTGTTTGCAAGAATATCATGGGCAACCCTATCATAGGCCTTACTGAAATCTAGATATACTATATCCACAGCATTCCCTTCATGTAACAAGCTGGTAATTTTATCAAAAAAAGAGATCAGGTTTGTCTGGCATGACTTCTTTCTCTGAAACCCATGTTGACTTTTTGTGTTCATGGCATTCCTTTCTAGATGTTCACAGACTCTTTGTTTAATGATCTGCTCTAGAATCTTTCCTGGTATTGATGTCAGACTAACTAGATGATAATTGTTGGGATCCTCTTTTTCCCCCTCTTTCTGAAGATGGGGACAACATTTGCCCTCCGCCAGTCTGCTGGGACTTCTCCTGTTCTCCAGGAGTTCTCAAAGATTATTGCCAATGGCTCCGATATTACATTTGCCAGCTCTTTTAATATCCTTGGATGCAGTTCATCTGGTCCTGGAGACTTAAATTCATTTAGATTAACAAGGTATTCTTCTACTATCTCTTTACTTATTCTGTGCTGAAATTCCCCTATTCTGTCTTCTGCTCCATTATCCTCAGGTTGAGCACCCTTTTCCTTTTCTGAGAAGACTGAGGCAAAGAAGGTGTTGAATAATTCTGCCTTTTCTCTGTCTTCTGTTAGCATTTTGTCATCTTCTCCACGGAGTGGCCCTACCATTTCCTCCTTCTTCTTTTTGCTGCGGACATATCCAAAAAAAAAGCCCCTTTTTATTGTTTTTAACCTCTCTAGCAAGCCTGAGTTCATTCTGCGCTTTAGCTTTTCTGACTTTACCCCAACATGTGCTTGCTATTTGTTTGAATTCCTCTTTGTTGATTTCCCCATTTTTCCATTTCTTATACATGCTCTGTTTAAAAGTTAGCTCAGTTAAAAGTTCTTTATCGTCCATCCTGGTTTCTTGAGACACCTGCCATTTTTCTTCCTCATTGGAACTGTTTGAAATTGTGCCTTCAGTATCTCCCTTTTGAGAAAGTCCCATCCGTCTTGAACTCCCTTATCTTTTGGTATTCCTGATCATGGGATCACCCCCAGTATTTCTCTAAGTTTACTAAAATCCGCTCTCCTAAAATCTAGAATGTGTATCTGACTATGTCTGGCTTCTCCTTTCCATTGTATAACAAACTCCAGGAGAACATGGTCATTTCCACCTAAGCATCCCACCCCTTGCACTCCATTAACTAGGTCATCCCTGTTGGTTAGGATCAGATCCAAAATAGCTGGTCCCTTTGTTGCCTCTTCCACCTTTTGGACAATGAAACTGTCTCCAAGGCAAGTGAGGAATTTGCTAGAACTTGAGGATTTGGCTGAGTTTGAATCCCAGCATATATCAAGATAGTTGAATTCACCCATCACTATTACATCTCTCTTTTCTGAGTGTGTGGTCATCTTTTCTAGAAAGACATCATCCAATTCCTCTGTCTGACTCGGGGGTCTGTAGTAGACCCCCACCATAACATCCTTGTTGTTTCCCTCCCCTTTAATTTTTATCCAGATGCTCTCCACCTGGCTTCCAGGATGTCCTGGATCTCTTCACTGGTGTAAATGTCCCTGACGTATAAAGCTATTCCTCCTCCTTTCCAGTTTGGCCGTTTCTCTTGAAAAGGTTATACCTCTCTATTCCTACATTCCAATCATGAGACTCACCCACAGGTTTCAGTGATGCCTATTATCATATTTGCTTTGTTGTACAGAGTTCAAGTTCAACTTGCTTATTTCCCATACTCTGTCATTAGTGTAGATACATTTAAAACCATGTGTTCCCTTCACTTGCTGCCTGTGCAAACATTTTTCCCCTACTGTTGGGTCCTGCCTGTTTGTCTTGTTCCTCTATGACAGTTTGGCTATTTTCTCCATCCCGTTTGTCTCCTCCCCCACATAACTCAGTGTAAAGCCCCCCTGATCAAATTCTTGTGATTATTGGCAAAAATGTTTCGCAACTGGCGTGAGATGCAACCCATCCCTTGCCAGAAGTCTTCTTCATGGACCTCAGTCCATGATCAAGAATCCAAACCGTTATTGGCAGCACCATCTACGGAGCCAGTTGTTTCATCCACTATTTTCTCTCCCTTCCGGACCATGCACTTCGACGGGAGAAGAGATGAGATGACAACCTGTGCATCCACCTCTTTCAACTTCCTACACAAAGCCTCAAATCCCTTCTGAATTCTGAACGCTGTGCCTTGCAGTATCATTAGTTCCCACTGAACCAAAAGAAGGGATAATGGTCAGTGGGCTTGACAAGCCTGTGCAGCCTCTCTGTCACATCATGGATCTTTGTCCCAAGGAGACAACACACCTCCCGAGACATCTTGTCAGGCCGCAAACCACTGGTTCAGTGCCTCTCAGCAAGGAGTCCTCCACGACCACCATAAGCCTCCTCGCGGCTAGCAGTGATTGTCCCTTTGGTGGACTCCCAGGGTCCCCGCTCTGTCCTGAAGTCTGTCCCTGCTGCTCTTCTTCACATCTCTGAAACAGACTGATCAAATTGATTCTGTAGCTGCAATCTCCAGACGTTCCCTGGTTTTCCTAGGTTGTGTGTGACTTTTCTCCAACCATCTACTTTTGTAGTATGTGAAGAACCTCCTCCTCCCCAGCAACCTCCTCGTGTGTTTCCCATTCAGGACCATCTGGTCCGTTTGGTCAGGAAAACCTCTTGCTTCCTATGATGCTGAAGTGTAGCTACCTGGGCCTCCAGCTGCTGTACTTTCACTTCTAGAGGGCCACCAACTTGCACTTAGTGCAGGTGAAGTTCCCACATCTCTAGGCAAAATACAAACATCTCACAAGTGTTGCAAGTGACTGCGCAGGTCCTTCAGTGTCCATACTGAAAAGTCTTAAGGAGGCACTGAACAAGACTGTGGGCTTTCCCTGCAAACAACAGTGTAAAGAAACCCCTGTGGGCCTCTGTTAAAGAGCTCAATCAACTGGACTCTAGTTATGTACAGTGCTCTTGGCTACTAGCTATTCAGAGGCAAGTCTCTGATGCACTTCCTCTGAGCAAAGTTCCAACAAGCCCCTTAAGGAAAAAAAGGAAAAGAAAATGTGGGAAATTAAAGGAGCCTGCTTCCACAATGTTCTCAGGTCAGCTTTCCCTCTGTTCTCCAAAACCCTCCTGACTATACAAGAAAAATTAAAAATTCATGCGCCATTAGGCGCATGCCTCTCCCAGCCTTCTGTAGAATTAGGCTTTTAGCTCCTCCTACAGGAGCAGCCAAGTTTAAAAGTAGATCTCACCAAGCACACAAGGACAAAGAAGAACAGCCTTTCCTCCATGGAGGAGAGGTGGATATCTTCCAAAAAAAAAAAAAAAAAGGCTGAACAAACCTATGGGGAATGCTTTAGCTGGAGATATTGCACGAGTAGTGTGTTTATGTGGACTTGATGACCTATAAGCTCCCAACTCATGATTAAGGAAAAGCCATTCAAAAATCACCCAGGAAGGATGAGTGTACTCAGTGAATATGGAATTCTGACTGACTGGTGAAAGCTTTTAGTAATTACAGTGATACTAACCAGCTTTCCAAAGTTGTTACCCTTGCATACCATTATGGTAGACTATTTTTTAAAAAAATTACTTCTCTATTTCTTTTTACTTTTTATGTTACTTTTAAAATGTACCAATGTTCTACTCATCAAGGATGGGAATGCTGGGTTACACCAGCAGGATGTCATGCAGGTGCCCTTTTGTCTTCTAACTAGTCTTCAACTAATCTAAACTAGTCTAGTTATCGATTTAGCTGGATTAGCATTGTCCTAGAACAGCTGCTTCCTTGGAATTTAAGGCGTGGTGGAAAGCCTGTTCAGAATAGCATTACTGACAAAGAGATGATCTGTCAGTTTTCCCCCAGATAAGATATTTAGCTGCAGTCCTGGATCCGTTACTTGCTTATTCTCAAAAACCAGATATCAATGAAGCAGGATTACATTATTTGGCACTTATCTGGACACATAGAAGCTTTTAATTCAAGCTTATCTTTTAATGGCTTCTGCAACATGAGATACTGAGCTGCACACCTAGCAAACGTATTATGCTTTTACAACAAACAGCTGTAGATCATCCAGAGGGATGTGATAAGGATCAGTGTTTTAACTAATTTAGGACTAAATTAATGTTCCATGCTTTTGTTCAGGGATGCATAATAAAAGTAATAGAAACACTAAAACAACTGTAACCTTGCCATTATAAAGTCAATAGACAGCTCTGCCCAGGTTAATGCCAAATTAATCCATGTGAAGAGCAGAGGGATTCTGGGAGTTGTATGCAGGTTATCCCCCCCCACCCCCATAAACATTTCCAAGAAGTGGCCTGCCTGCCCTGCCAATGCTTCACTTTTCCTCAACAGTCCAACGGAGCTTCTTGTCTTTCCTCCTAAGCCCACCTTCAACACTCCTTTTCTGTCTCTGTGGACAACATTTCCATTCAACCAGTCCAGCAAGCCCGCACTCTTGGTTTTATCTTTGACTCTTCTCTGTCGTGTATCCCTCAGATCCAGACCACAGCCAAGGCTGTAGATTCTTTTTGTACAATATTGCCAAAATCCGACCATATCATCTCTCGCCTCTACTGCCAAGATCCTGGTCCATGCCCTAGTGATCTCACGACTGGATTATTGTAACGTCTCCTGGCTGGGCTTCCTCTTTCTCACCTCCGTCCTTTAATCTCTGTCCAGCATTCAGCTGCACGCATTATCACTTCCACCCACCGCTCTGACCACATCTCTCCTGTGTTGGCATCCCTTCACTGGCTCCCTCTCCCTTTCCGATTCAGTATAAGCTCCTGCTGTCGACATTCAAAGCCCTCCATGGACTGGCCCCTCCTTACTTATCAGACTCTTTCTCCTCACCTCTCACCAGGGCCTCCGTTCTGGTAGTCAAGGGTCCTGTCTCAGCCCAGGATTTCCTCTGCCCCATCCCGGATTCGCCCCTTTTCACTTGCTGCCCGCCCCTCACTCTGGAACCTTCTTCCCCCACAAGCAAGAGCCATCATTCTTTAACCAGCTTCAAAACGGAGTTGAAAACCATCCGTTCAGAGAAGCCTTCCCAGGCATTGCATAATTGTCGCTTACTATCTGATGTTCTTTTGTTGCCTGTTTATCGATCCATTTCCTGTATGCTATGTACTGTATATGTATTCCTACTTGGGTATGTATTTTCCCTGGTAATGATTAACCTTCCATTTTGAAGCCAAGCTCTCCCTCTAGTCACTCTACTGGTCCAGCCTCGGAGGTGAGAGAGAACTGCTGACCTCTTGCCCTTCCCATCACCACTCCCTTCTCCTTGTGTCATGTCTTTTTAGATTGTAAGCCTAGGGCAGGGAACCGTCTAACTAAAAGATTGCATTACAGTGCTGTGTAAATTTACAGCGCTCATAAATAAAGGTTAATAATAAATAATAAAATAAAATAATAATAATCCTTTACCTCTCCATGGCTGCAACACCTGGCCAGACCTTGTAAGGTTGCTGGTGCAGTGGCGGCAGATTCCCTGCCTCTCCTTTCCTCTGCTGCCTCAGTTACTCTTTCACTTGCCGCTGTCCACCTAGTGTGGTTGAGGACAGCTGGGCAGTGAGACAGTGAGGGAGATAAGGGGTGCACTTACCTCCTTATCCTCCACTGCCGACGTCCCTCAGAAGAGAACCAGACAGTGGAGGAGCTTTGAAAGTTGTGTGTTATTCTCCCCCCCCCTCCTCCACTGTCGGCTTCCTCCTCAAGGAGAGAGCCAGGCAGCAGAGAAGACTTGAAGGGAAAACATTGCCCCTCTTCCTCTACACTGCTTGGGTTCCTTCTTGAGAGAGAGCCAGGCAATGGAGGAGCCTTGAAGCGTGAGCATCATTCCTCCCTTCCTCTAGCCCAGAATCCTCCCAGGGAGAGAGCCACAGTGGAACAAACAACAAGCTTCATTAATACCACTTCATACTGCCTAAGCAGTGTCTAAGTGGTTACAACTGTAAGCTAATTTGCCCCAACAATCTGGGTACTCATTTAGTGACCTCGGAAGGAGCAAGCCTGATGCAAGCCGGAGTCAAGCTTGGGCCCTTTCGGTGGTATTGAACTGCGCACCTTGTGGTTTTGTGTGAGTGGCTACAGTACAGGCATTTAACCACTGTGCCACCAGGGCTCCACTCTTAATGGCAGACAGACATCCCCCCAGAGCAGCAGGAGGGCTTGAACCAAGTGGACCTCTGGGATGGCACGTGGTGGGTTCACTTCCCTCGCAACCCTAGTGACATCACTGCATCAGATGCATGGAGTGAGCCTCTGTGGACAGACATATACATAAAAGGGGTGGTGTGGGGAGTGTAAAGTGTAATGGAAATGCAAACATATTGGAGTTTTGTAGTAGTCAGTGACATAGTTAAAAAGACAAAGAGAACAGGTTTTTGCATACAAAGTCAGCTTTTGTATAACTGAGCAAAGTGTTTCCCAAGTCACTAGACAATCAGTAGACCCAATGATTTTGTATGGGTGCAGTGCCAGTAAAACATTGTCCTAAAGCAGCTATAAGGGGAATACTTGTTGTGTGTGCATGTTAAGGCAAGTATTTTGCCCAAAATTTACAGAAAAAATGTCTTTCCAAAAACTGAAGAAAAATGGAAGGGGAAAAAAAAGCTGGAGGAAAAAATCAATACCCATTTTCATCTCTTTCGTTAACTCAGTGTATACTTGGTAGGAAGTGGTGTAGTGGTTTGAATGTTGAACAAGGACTCGGAGACCTAGGTCTGAATCCTCGCTAAGTCATGAAAACCCACTGATGATCTTGGGCACTCTCCCAGCCTTAGAGGAAAGCAATGGCAAACCCCTTTCTGAAAAAAAATGTCAGGAAAACCCTGTGATGGCTTCATTTTAGGATTACTTTATGTCAGAAACAACTTGAAAACTATAATAAACAACAGCTCTGGTAATGTTAATCAGATGATTTGAATTTAGGCATGTTGGTAGATTTCAAAGGGGCCATATCTGTCCCCTTTAAATGTTGCTTCCAGGAGTGTAGCAAAGCATTCCCTATTTCAGATTATATAGCAACCTATTTGAAACACATTATTTTGTTATTTTCCTTCCTTCTCCCTTCTCCAGCATTCTTGCCTGTTTCTTTTGCTTGAAGAATTTGCTTAGTTCTTGGCTTTATTTGCCCTCAAGACATTAACATTGGCTGTTGCAAAACCAAATAATTTGCTGAGATCTTACATCCAATGTGTAGAGCCTCTCCAAGAGATAAACTGTGTGGGATATGGTAGTTTTTGTTGCTGTCTGTCCTACTTCTCCTTTAAAAAAAAAAAATCAATATGTTTGCAAAGCACAATGTTTGGACATTTCCCTCTATTTTGCATATTCCAACCATTTTGTTCCTCAAAAAAGAAATTGAAAAAGAAAACTCTCTCATATGTTTTGTTTTTTAAAAGGAGCCGGTAGTGTGTGTAGGTAGTGTAGTGTAGTGTATGAGCTTGGACTAGCTCTGAAGACCGGTTTTTGAATGCTGCTGATGTAAAATCACTGGATGACTTTGGCACATTCTCCCATTCTCAGAGGAAGACAAGGGACAAACCTCCTTTGACAAATTACCAGAAAACCCTTGATAGGTCTGCTTAGGGTCATCATAACCAGAAACAACTTGAAAGCACATACAACAACACATTTTCTTTAAAAACAAAAAACAAAAACCTCCTTCTAGAGTTTAGTGATTAAAACATGGATTCCTATACAATGCCCCTTGTTTACGTGGGGGATCCGTTCCGGACTCCCCGCTAAAATAATAGCTTGAGCCCCATTTAAATGAATGGGGGCTTGTGCACGTGCTGATGTGGCGGGCATACGCCCACAGTTGCACACCCATTCATCCCTATGGAACGTGCCACCCTTCCTCCCTGTGCGGCCTTCAGTGTAGCTGAAAGCCGTGTAAAGTGCGCCCACTATGATGCGGGGGCATTGTACTACAAATATTAACTTTCTCTCCTCACTCATCATTCAACTTAAATGGAAGTTGTAAGATGGGAGGTTGTGGTGGGGATACAGTGAAAGGTTTCCTTAGGTTCAGTACTGTGGTGTAAGAGCTGTTTTTCCATCACTGTGATCCTATAGCCTTGTACTAGAGGATAGTGTAAAAGTGATGAACTGTAATGGCATTCCTGTTTTTATCCTTCGAGGAAGACCAGTCCCTCTCGTACACATTTCCTTTTTGACCTGTGGCATTGGGGAACCTGCATTTATGTATTAGTGAGTCTTCAATTTAGAGGACTCAATTGTTCAACACAGCAAAGAGCACCATCCAATTATGATATTAGAGCTAAATCTTGAAAGAAAATTACATTTTAAAAAAGCAAAAAAGGAGCACTGCAGGAGAGACAATGAGGAATGAAACAGTCTGGAACCATCTTGGGGCACCAGACTGGCTGGACCCTCACAGACAAATTCCACAGATGAACCAAAATGTGCTTCATTTTGTTGAAGTTTTGCTTTTTTTTTTTTTTTTTTTTGCCTTAAGAATGGAAAGGACAAGGTGTTAAGCATTGTCAAGAGCAACATAAATGGTGCAATATAAATGGCACAATCACCAGGCTTGATGCCCAAAGGCTTATAAGCAATATCATCCAATCCCTAGCCAGTGATAAGGCAACTCAAAACCAAGCCATCAGGTTTCCTTTTCATGCACATTAACAAACTGAACTCGTTCCACCTCCTGATGGCTGAACTGGTTGTCATTGAATTGATTTTGTATTGACACCAAGGAGGTTGTAAAAGTTCATAGCAACTGATTTTGCATGTTGGTGGAGCAGAGAACACCCCTCGTCATTTGAACCTAAAGAGCCATCCAAGGCACTAAACCCTATACTAGAGCTCCTTTCATTTTGACTAATACAAAATGGAGTTCTGTGCCTCTCTAACATGTAAGATATTGGCTACTGCTTCGTGGATGAGTGATGGGGTTTCCCAGAGCCAAGGAAAGGAGAGAAATTGAATTTTAGCATTCTAACAGTGTTTTTCTCTGCCAAATGCCTTCATGCACATTAACTCAAAGAGACCATGGACAAAGAAAGCCATTATTGGGAACTTACTGTGCTGTGGAAGGAAGAAAAGGGGAATTGCCTTTAATCACTGTTTGGGAAAGGCCTCCATGACTGGAGGATGGGCTAGCTGTGGCTACTAGTCAGGATAGCTGTATTTAACCTCGTGATTCAAAGCAGTATACATAGGCACATTAGTTGGCAGGAGTACAAGTGGAAGATTATCTCCATTGTGGGAACAGAATGTGGACAGATGGATCCTTGATTTAGTCCCTGTGGATCTTTTCTGTTCTTTGCTCTTATACAATGCAGCGAAACAGGTAACAGGATGTGGAACCTCCTGTAGGCTAATCTGTTCAGGCAGTTAGAAGATTCCCCAGCCCTGCTCTAAAAACAGGGATCTGTAAATGGTCCTGAATGTTCTGCTTAATGGAAAGCAGCCTGGACATAAAAGCGACTTTAAAATCCCCGTAGATGTAGACTAGTTACTATACAGAGATAAACCACTTCTAAATCTGATTGTGTAATATAGCCTGAGTAAATACCTGTCTTGTAAAAGGAAGCAAATGTAGAACTGGTTCCTAATATTTCTTTGATCGTAGACAGAAGAATCACTCATTTGCATGCAAGACACAAATTATCTTGGATGTGAGGGGAAGCACTCAGGTTCTTGATTAGATTTTTACATTAAAGAAGCCTTCTCTCCCCTTTGTCCCCATCAATTCTGTCATTTTCTACAAAGGATTTGGTGCCTTTGTTCCTTGTTTATAATCTTCTTGGTAGATTAATCTCTCCAGTGCTTAGCATTTAAAGTATTGTTTTCCCTAGGTTCTCACTGCATTTTCTGCTGTTTTCCAGAGGTGGTGCTGATGCTGGTACCACATAGCTAAACGGACTTGAACAAGCTGTCTTAGATATTTCTTGTATGTACACACATGACTGGTAAGGAAGATGGTGGTGGAGTGGGTGTGATGATGATGATGATATCTTACTTGCCTCTACCCATGGATTGAGGCAGGAGCAACAACAGCATAATGTACAACAACCACCAGTTAAACGCACACAGCATCATTTTAAAGAACAAAAAAGACAAATGCATATTAAAACTATTAAAACAATCATTCATATTTTAATTTCATAATTAAAATTCTAATTTAAAACTCATCTGGAAGGCTAAGGAAGAGACTGATTTAATACTGGATACATATTCAGCTGTCAGATTCTCCCAGCATCCATCCACAGCCTAGGGGTAGCTGAAGAAAAGTCCTTTGGGTGGCAGTGCCAACTAATCCTGGCTGACTGGAATAATGTTCCCCAGAGAAGGAGGAGAACTTTCAACTGGATCTGACCTCCAGTCATCATGAGATATACAGACAGATCTCCTCTTCTGCATGCTAGGACCCTTACACATAACACATATAGACTATGAGCTACTTTTAACGTCGTGGTTCTGTCTGGGAATCCTGGATTTTAGTTTAAGGATAGGTATTAGAATTTTCAACCAGAAGCTCTGTTTTGTTTGAGCATTGGACTAGACTGTGAGAGCAGGCTTTGATTCCCAGCTGAACATGAAATGCACTGGGTGGTTTTGGGTAAATTTCACCTCTCAGCTTCAGGGGAAGCAATGACAAATTCTTTGAACAAATTTGCCAAAAAACCCATGAATGTTCACTTTAAGGACACTATAAGACAGAAATGACTGATGGCACACAACAAACACAACAACAACACATTTTAGGATTTTAAACCAGAAAACTCTACCACTTCACAAAACTAATGTCTCAGACTATAGGATGCTGCCATGGCTGGTGACGTGGATTCAGTACTGATTGTGTAATGTGAATTTTTCACTGTGAATTTTAAATGATGAATTGCAAATGTGCATTGTTTTAACATATGTATACCTATTGTCTTTAAACTGATGTATGTTTTAACTGATGTCGTTTAGCTGATGTTGTTTGTCTGTTAATTGTGTTGTTCCCCATCCACTCCAGGGGAAGGCTGGTAAAATTATAATAATAATAATAATATATAAGAAAGGGTAAGACCCTGGACTGTATAAGCCTTGTTGTAACCCTAACTCAATTTCAGAAATCTCTGTACTTGCAGACAGACTCCCTAAACAACTATTTTTTCAATTTTAAAATGAGACTCTGACTTTACTACATCACATTTAAAGTGAAAGCATGAGGCAAAATAGTTTGAAGAGGTAGAATATTAGAGGGTTTAATCAGCCAAAGAAGAGGTAGAAATTGGAGATGATTTTCATAATTGCTTATACTGATTTTGATCTAACCTGATTATAATGAGCTGTAATATGCCAGTCGTAAGTACACAGCGGCTAGGGCATTTTCTTGGGAATCTTTGGTAAGAGTTACTTGGCCCGAACCTCTCCTTCTTCTTTATTATGTGTGAAAAACTATTCCTCAGACATAAAGTTACCTGACCTCTGCCTGCCCCAGTTCCCTTTTCTTCTATACAACTATAGCCTATATTAACTTCCATGCTGCATCCTATGGAATTGTGGGGTCTGTAGTTTGGTAAGACGCTAGATGCTGTGGTGTCCTGCTCTGGGTCACCCAGTGTGTGTTGGGGGCATGGTTTCTGGAGGTGGCGTGCTCAATCTCCTCACGAGGAGAAGGAAATGACGGCACCAAACTGGAGGGGCACGCTCGACCCCTTGGTGCCACAACATCATTCTCCTCATGAGAGAAGGGTGACAGAACCAGGTGGGGAGGGAGAGACAAGGTGTCACCCTCTTGAAGTGTCATCCAGTGCGGGCCACCACCCTGAACACCCTAGTGACACCACTGATTAAAGGAGCTCTCTGGCAGAGAATTTTCCACTTCTTGCCTTTAAACTGCACACCCCAGAATTCCATAGGAGTTGCATACTTGTGTTTGGTATGTGTTTAATACTATACTGGTTTAATCTATTAATGCCCAGTCTGTATATTTTAACTGTATTGGTTGTTTCTTTTATTTGAAGTGCTTTGCATCCCAATTTTTGGGGGAAAGCAGGATAAAAAAATATAATGATAAACTTTATATTACTTCAACTTTTAGCTATGCATAATATGAAAGCCACCCAGAAAATCAAGTTACATTTTCAGTTGGAAACAACAGTAGCAGTACTTTTATACACAGAAATTATGTTACTTACATTGTTTTCCAGAAAAGAAGGCAACTCTTCAGTTGTTTGTCAGAACCTGGGGAAGTTTACTTTTTAGATCTGCAGCTCCCTGGATTCGGGAGCGTTAATCCAGCTTGTTTTCCAGGTTCTGTTTCTTTGGAAGGCAAGGGGCACACATTAATGACACTAAAAGGGTTTTCCTTTGGAGGGACTCCTCTCTTTCCTGTGGTGATGATGTCATCTTTCTTCATTGGTTTCCTACCACCATTTTCTTTTCCCACATCCCCTTACACTATTCTCACTGTTGCTCCCACTGACTTCGATTTTACAGATAGCCCTCTGGCACATTTTATGGCAAAGCCATCCACTACACACAATGGACTAATGCTGCATTATACTCCACTGAGAGCCAATGTGGTTTAGTGATTTGAGCATTGGTTAGGACCTGGAAATCAGAGTTCAAATCCTGCTCACTAGGAAAACCCACGGGTGACTGGCTGAGTCACACACTCCAGCCCCAGAAAAACCCTATAGGGCC
This sequence comes from Sceloporus undulatus, assembly GCF_019175285.1. Taxonomy (NCBI): domain Eukaryota; kingdom Metazoa; phylum Chordata; class Lepidosauria; order Squamata; family Phrynosomatidae; genus Sceloporus; species Sceloporus undulatus. The sequence continues at coordinate 83,287,564 of NC_056522.1, forward strand.
ACTGGAAGTCAGAAATGACTTGAAGGTACACCACCACCACCATAACAACAACAACAACAACTCCATGCCACCTCCAATTTCCATGTTTTCCCCCAACAGTTTAGCATGGTTGGTGTTCCTAGTGATTTATTTGTTTCCCTATCGCTGAGACCTTCTTCCTGTACATGGTGCTGCCTACATAAGCAGTGGACCAAATGAATGAGTTGAATTGTTTGAAATGGAGCATGAAGAGACATAAGTTGCATTAGCAACTACTGTTGCCTAATGTCTCACTGATATGGCTGCAAATTAATATTAAGCCATGTGGCATGCCTGGGGAAACATGTGTTCGTATCTTTTAGCTCTGTTAGCTGTTTCTTCCCATAATAGTGGGGCAGCTAATATACTCCAGGTTATAGTCCAAACTTTAAAGGAGATGTCCAATGCACACCTGTAGCTTCAAAGTAAGTTCAGCATCTTTTATAGTTTTGTAAAGTTCTGACTAACCCCACAAAGTGGATTCATTAGCTCACTGATATTGATTTTAACAGCTATCACAACCTTAAGAAAAAATCCCCAATGATAGGAAGTGGGCGTCAAATAATTCCCTTTTATTTCCTTTGTATATCCTATGGATAATAGACAAAGCACATGGCTATGGACCTGACTTGCTTTAGACTTCAGGTTTATTATTTAGCAAGAAGTATGCTTAGAGCTTCTTCAGGACACATGACCCACAGGACACATTGGACAAAATGATCTCATAGATCCTATGCAGCTGTATTTGCACTCCCACACCAGAATCCAGCTCTCAAACCAATATCTTTTCGGGCTGTACAAAGAAAAAATCTGCTGAGCTCCTTAGTGCTAGCTGCTCAATTAGCCTTACGGCTTGGCAGAAGTAGAGTTAGATGAAATGTAGGGTATTTTCCTTGAAACCTCTTTCCTCACCCTCCTCTCCCTTTTCTGTAATGGATTTCTACCACCTACCGCCAGGAAACCTTTCACCAATTGCTCCAATTTTGTTGCACACATTTTTTATCCTTCGGAAGCAGCATAGATTTATTTTATATGTTATCTTATTGTCACCAAAGTGCATCTTCTTTCTCTCGCTTTTCTCACTTCGAGAGTCTTTTGCATGCTTGTTTGCACCTTTTTACTCATCGGCTCTCTTTTCTCCTTTCTAACTCTATCAATTCCACCTCCCCTTGCATGAACTCTACACAAACTCGCTGTAACCAGGGATTGAAACTTTTAGTCCCCCCAAATCTTATTGGACCCATCTTCCATTACCCATAATTGGCGATGCCTTGCTAGGTCTAAAAGAGCTGTATCCAAAAATATCTGCATGCTGCATGGGAACAGTCCTGCCTTAAAACAGTCGTTCTTATTCCTGTTCTTGTCTATCTACCATGGGGCTTAAATAGGAGTGGTGTTGTGTTGTTGTTATTTAATCATTTATATACACTTTCTCCTAATACAGGGACTCAGGGGTTTGAACAGCAAATACAAGGAATTAAATGTATAAATATAAAATTAAAAAAAAACAATTAAAAAATCTTAAAAGTTAAAACAACATGCTTTAAAATGTAAAAATGTTTAAAACCTATAATAGTTTTTAAAGCCCAACCCTTGTCAGTTGAAAAAGCCTGAAGCACAATAATGTTTTATCTGGTGCTGAAAGGAGAGCAGGGATGGGGGCCATCCTGGTCTTTCTAGGGAGGGAGTTCCAGAGCAAGCCACAGGGAAGACACTCTTGTGTCCCACCAATGAGCCTGAAGGGTGGGGGGACAGAGAGGAGGCCTCCCGGGAGATGTCAACACTCAGCGGGCACATAAAGGGAAAGAGGGACCTTCAAATAATCTATGTAGGCATGCACTTAGGCAGACATGCAAGATACATTTGAAAGACCCAGTATCAAGGCTTTAGGATAATTTTTTTCTTACATGACATATAAAAACAAGGTCCATTCCATGCACATCATATGATTTCCATTGTCATGTTGCATCTATTGTCTGATTCTCCCTAAATTATTTCCAACACTGGAGCCTCCTCCGGCTTTTGGATCCTCTGAGATGTACAGGGACCCAAAGTAGTGAAAAGGAACAACCCAAACTCTTACAGTGTCTGGACTCAAAATTAATTTAAGCGTTGTTCTTTAAATGTATCACACCAAAAAGCTTCAGGAGTTTTCTTCAGACAACTTTAAACAAAGGTTCAGGATGATATGGCCTTAGTCAGAGGAAAAGTCAGCCATGATGATTTGATGATGGTTGTAATCCCAGTTACATTGCCACAAGGATGATATTTGAGTGGATCTTCTGCTTTTCTGGGGGGGGGGTTGCTTACCTTTAAGCTACCTGTCGTACACAGATAGGGATCTTTATAAAGATCCCTTTATAAACAAACAAAGCACTATGATTTCACTTTAATGGCCACAGTTCCAATTGATTGAAATCCTGAGATTACAGTTTGGATGAGATGCTTAGAATTTCTCAACCAAAGAGTCTAGTGCCTCCCAATTACAAACCACAGATGCCTATAAGATGGCAGACATAGCAGCTGAAGTGGACTAATCATAGTGTATAACTCTGGTACGTGGAAAGGTCCAAAAGATGTTTAACAAAACCACATCTGGAAACCACTGTGCCTGGGACAGTCTCTGAAAACATCTCTTCTTGAAGGCCCAGTCAGTTCAGCTGGATTGAGCTTCATTTTTTCTGTCCTACCTGCAGAATTAATTTAGAACGTCTGTAATGCCAGAGTTAATTCTTCATCTCATAGTGCACAGCTATTGAACTTCCTTTTGCCTGTACGTAATGCTCACTACAGAAAGAATGACACACTTAAATACAAGGTAGGCCATAAAGACATCCCGGAAGCACACGGACAAACACCGCCCACCTACCCTAAGGGACAAAGCACGAAGAATGATGGCGTACACAGCCCACCCCCACGCTAGGGACCGGACCGCACCACCGGAAAACCATCACAAGAGGGAGCGGGCGAACCCCTAAAGGCCAGGTAACACAGGACCGTCAAGTACCACATTTAAAACACATCAATGCACATATCGCATGTAGAAGTGCCCTCCTCTGGTGTTTCTGCAGTAGACCCACAACTGAAAATGTCCTGTGGACAGTCTCCCAGTTCTGACACTCCTCACGTCGGTTTAGTATGCAAAATAAAGTAAAAAATATCTGTAATTGAGAACAGTGCATGCCAGATCACCCACCAATGTAACTAGTCCAGCTTAACGGAGTCCTGAGTTGTGGCCCTGGCAACTTTCCCAGAAGAAAAAAACAACAACAATTGTACCAAATGGAAACAAATTTAGCGCTATTCTTGGATAGAAAAAACAATTCCAGCCCCCCCCCCGAAGCTGAGAAGCACGGTTGAGTGTTGCTGTCCCAGAATGTATGAGATCGGAAGGACATCAGAATATGTTCCAGTAATACGAAAACCACCATGGTACAAAGGTTTTTCTATGTTTGGAAAGTTTGAGAGCCCCTCCTTCACCCACCTCCAGGTGGGCTAGAGAAGGAATATTGGTTTACAGATGGCTAGAGCAGATGGCGGAAACTAATTTTTTTTCCAGTAATGCAACTGGGGAGAAAAAAAGAATAAGTTTCAACCATTTCAAACAAAATACAAAGGAAGAGAAAGTTGACAGGAAGGGATGTGTTTCTTGTAGCAAGGGCCATTCACTTTATTATTCACGGTATGTGGCCTCCAAAGACTTTGGTGTTTTGTTTGTTTTTTAGAAGCACTGTAAGGCGAAACACACAGCATAGAAAGATATTGCTTTTGCTCCTAGCTTCTCCCCGAGACCGGGGCATTCAGATACCTTTTACCTGGATCACCAGATTAACCCGGACGTTCATATTGGCCCCGATCCTTCCACAAGCGAAACAAGGCTTCCACTTGCGTGGATTTTTGAAAGCGGAGAAAGCTGTCCTTTGAGAAAAACCAGGTCCGGCAAATATGAATTGTCCCCGATCATGATTGGGTCATTCAGGGAGGATTAGGTCAGGGGAGGGGCGGTGGTGAACAGCTCCTCAGAAGAAGGACAGAAGGTCAGTTCAGGGGGGGATGAGGTCAGGAGGCAGGGGAAGAATGCCCTTTTTTGTATTTTATTTTGACAGACTATGTGAATACTTTTTCTACATGTAGTGTGTGCTTGTGCACATTCCCTTATTCGTTTGCTCCAGAACACACCTCATTGCAGAGCTTTTTTCTAAATTATTTTATATGCGAATGCACATGCAATGTTACAAATGTTTTCTTTCAATTTGGCTGAACAGATGCTTTGCACTGTATGTGTCTGCAGGAATTCTGGGTGGCGAGGAAAGCAAGGATGCAGAGAAGATTCTAGGTGAGGAATTTATTTATTATTATTATTATATTATTTTATATTATTTTATTTATGATGAGGCATTTGGGTCGCAAGGGGAGGATGCAGAGATGCATTAGGTTCATTGGGGTGACAGGAGGCAGAGGAAACCTAATCTGTAGTGACCCAAATACCACAACACACAACACAACACACACACACTTGGTTTTTTAATTTGACAAATATAACTGTGCATTTTTTAAAAAAAGGAGGAGGAGCACCCATCGTTGCCATTGCTGTAGGAAACGCCTTTGACAAAGTGGAATGAATTTGATGACAGCAAGGAGCCTTCTTTTAAACCGTACCTGCAATGGAACCTCTTGAAGAGCTGCAAGGGCATTCAGGGTTAAATTCCCCGTTAAGTAAATTATATGGGCCTTGCTTTCGTAAGATGGGAGAGGGACGGATCTGCCCAGTTCCCTCCAGGTAAAGGGCCAGTGGAATGGGGCCTGGATGTTTCATGAATATGAGTTACGAACTCTGAGCAGATGTTTGATGACAGATACTCCAACATTTTGGCTAAACCAGTGGTGGTGGTGGCATCCATCAGTGGAGCACTTAATCCACTCTGGGTTTTTTTTTATCAGACTTTATTGTCATCTAACATGTGGAAACCTAAGTAGTTTGGATGGTCCTCTTAAAATTAGAATAAACCCAGAGTGATTACTATACATGGAAGCCTCATGTGCCACAGGCTAATTTTCTACAGTATCAGGGAGATGTGAGATTTTTGCTGCTGGAAAAAAATAGTAAAAGTTAACTGCACCAAGTCAGGACGATAGCATCCAGCCAGTTTTTTCTGGACTGGGAGAAAATCCAGCATCACCTTTCTCTTGCTTACTGCAGTAAAATGCAGTAAGAACTAAGTAAATCGCTAACAATTTGTTTTTTTTATGACAGTGAAAACATAGAATACACAGTTTTATGCTGGCCATACTCTTGACTAATGGCAGGGCATCCAGTGAGTACACCCTTTATTGGCCACAATTCTCCAAAGTCGGTGAGCTAATTAATTGATCTTACTCATTCAGCGGGGTGGCAGACAATACAACACTAGAATACAACAGATCAGCTAGAGGGGTTCCCTACGTGATGTGTATATTGTACCAGGTTACAGAAATTTTGGCAGGATCAGGGTTCATAGCAGTAGTAAGAATTGCGTTTCCCTCATTCCGTGTCCTTCTGAAGTGTGATGGTGTTTTTGCATGCCTAAAGTTGGCTCGACCATACAACCATATAAAGGTTTTCTTGCAAAGATTTCTGCAGAGGTCGTTTTGCATTACCTTCCGCGGGAGGATGAGACAGTATGATTAGCCAAGGACAAATTATGGGTTACCAGGTGAGTAAGGGATCAAAAACCTGGTCTCCCAGATCCTTTATCCAATGTTAAAATCAATGCTCCAACTGGCTCCCAAACAACATACAATGTTTAAATTGCCTTTGAGTTTTACAGTTACTATAGCAAATAAAATGTGGAATGAAATAGGATCAGTACATTTTTATGACAGAGGGAATGATGGTTTTTGTTTTGTTTACTACTTTACTAACTACAATGCTCCTACAATTTGCCTGTCCATGAAATTTCCCATAATGAAAAATGATAGAATAACATAATCCGTTCAGAAAGTGTAAAGCTAAAGTCAATAGCAG
>NC_056522.1:83293610-83316147 GCF_019175285.1 Sceloporus undulatus
CATTTAAATAGCATACCTCCAAAGAGACCCGAAGCAGTTTTATTTTGGCAGTCTGTAACAGGCCATAAATTCATTTAGATTAACAAAATATGCCTGTACTATCTCTTTATTTATTCTGTGTTGAAATCTCCCTTTTCTGTCCTCTGCTCCATTATCCTTAGGTTGAGCACCCTTTGCCTTTTCTGAGAAGACTGAGGCAAAGAAGGTGTTGAATAATTCTGCCTTTTCTCTGTCCCCTGTTAACATTTTGCCATCTTCTCCACACAGTGGCCCTACCATTTCCTTCTTCTTCCTTTTGCTGTGGACATATCCATAAAAGTCCTTTTTATTGTTTTTAACCTCTCTAGCAAGCCTGAGTTCATGCTGTGCTTTAGCTTTTCTAACTTTACCCTTACATGTGCTTGCTATTTGTCTGAATTCCTTTTTCGCGATTTCCCCCTTTTTCCATTTCTTATACATGTTCCATTTAAAACTTAGCTCAGATTAAAGTTTGTTAGTCATCCATCCTGGTTTCTTTAGACACCTCCCATTTTTCTTTCTCACTGTTTTGTGCCTTCAAAATCTCCCTTTTGAGAAACTCCCATCCGACCTGAACTACCATCACTTTTAATATTTCTGACCATGGGATCACCCTCAATATTTCTCTATTTACTGAAATCTGCTCTCCTAAAGTCTACAATGCATGTCTGATGATGCCTCGCTTCTCCTTTCCACTGTATAACAAACTCCAGGAGAACATGGTCACTTCCACCTAATGATCCCACCACTTGCACCCCATTAACCAAGTCATCCTTGTTGGTTAGGATCAGATCTAAAATAGCTGACCCCCTCGTTGCCTCTTCCATCTTTTGGACAATGACATTGTCTTCGAGGCAAGTGAGGAATTTGCTAGACCTTGAGGATTTGTCTGAGTTTGACTTCCAGCAAATATCAGGATAGTCATCCATCACAACTACATCTCTCCTTTCTGAGTGTGTGGTCATCTGTTCTAGAAAGGCATCATCCAATTCCTCCATCAGACTTGGGGGTCTGTAGTAGACTTCCACCATAACATCCTTGTTGTTCCCCCCTTTAATTTTTATCCAGATGCTCTCCACCTGATTGCCAGTATTGATGTCCTGGACCTGTTCACTGGTGTAAATATCTCTGACATATAGTACTATTCCTCCTCCTTTCTTGTTTGGTCTCTTTCTCTTGAAAAGGTTATACCTCTCTATTCCTACATTCCAATCATGAGACTCATCCCACCAGGTTTCAGTGATGCCTATTATATCATATTTGCTTTGTTGTACTAGGAGTTCAAGTTCAACTTGCTTATTTCCCATACTCTGTGCATTAGTGTAGATACATTTAAAACCATGTGTTCCCTTCACTTGCTGCCTGTGCAAACATTTTTTCCCCTACTGTTGGGTCCTTGCACTGTTTGTCTTGTTCCCTCTATGACAGTTTGGCTATTTTCTCCATCCCTGTTGTCTCCCTCCCCCACATAACTCAGTGTAAAGCCCCCCTGATCAAATTCTTGTGATTATTGGCAAAAATGTTTCTGCCAACTGGCGTGAGATGCAACCCATCCCTTGCCAGAAGTCCTTCTTCATGGAACCTCAGTCCATGATCCAAGAATCCAAACCGTTATTGGCAGCACCATCTACGGAGCCAGTTGTTTACATCCACTATTTTCTTCTCCCTTCCTGGACCATGCACTTCGACTGGGAGAAGAGATGAGATGACAACCTGTGCATCCACCTCTTTCAACTTCCTACACAAAGCCTCAAAATCCCTTCTGATATTCTGAACGCTGTGCCTTGCAGTATCATTAGTTCCCACATGAACCAAAAGAAAGGGATAATGGTCAGTGGGCTTGACAAGCCTTGTCAGCCTCTCTGTCACATCATGGATCTTTGTCCCAAGGAGACAACACACCTCCCGAGACATCTTGTCAGGCCTGCAAACCACTGGTTCAGTGCCTCTCAGCAAGGAGTCCTCCACGACCACCATACGCCTCCTCCGAGGCTTAGCAGTGATTGTTCCCTTTGGTGGTACTCCCAGGGTCCCCTGCTCTGTCCCTGAAGTCTGTCCCTGCTGCTCTTCTTCATCATCTCTGATAACAGACTGATTCAAATTGATTCTGTAGCTGCAATCTCCCAGAACGTTCCCTGGTTTTCCTAGGTGTGTGTGTGACTTTTCTCCAACCATCTACTTTTGTAGTATGTGAAGTAACCTCCTCCTCCCCAGCAACCTCCTCTGTGTGTTTCCCATTCAGGACCATCTGGTCCGTTCTGGTCAGGAAAACCTCTTGCTTCCTATGATGCTGAAGTGTAGCTACCTGGGCCTCCAGCTGCTGTACTTTCACTTCTAAGAGGGCCACCAACTTGCACTTAGTGCAGGTGAAGTTCCCCACATCTCTAGGCAAAAATACAAACATCTCACAAGTGTTGCAAGTGACTGCAGCAGGTCCTTCAGTGTCCATACTGAAAAGTCTTAAGGAGGCACTGAACAAGAATGTGGGCTTTCCCTGCTAAACAACAGTGTAAAGAACCCCTGTGGGCCTCTGTTAAAGAGCTCAATCAACTGGGACTCTAGTTATGTACAGTGCTCTTGGCTACTAGCTAGTTCAGAGGCAAGTCTCTGATGCACTTCCTCTGAGCAAAGTTCCCACAAGCCCCTTAAGGAAAAAAGGGAAAAGAAAATGTGGGAAATTAAAGGAGCCCTGCTTCCAACAATGTTCTCAGGTCAGCTTTCCCTCTGTTCTCCAAAACCTCCTTGACTATACAAGAAAAATTAAAAATTCATGCGCCATTAGGCGCATGCCTCTCCCAGCCTTCTGTAGAATTAGGCTTTTAGCTCCTCCTACAGGAGCAGCCCAAGTTTAAAAGTTTAGATCTCACCAAGCACAAGGACAAAGAAGAACAGCCTTTCCTCCATGGAGGAGAGGTGGATATCTTCCAAAAAAAAAAAAAAAAGGCTGAACAAGACCTATGGGGAATGCTTTAGCTGGAGATATTGCACTGAGTAGTGTGTTTATGTGGACTTGATGACCTATAAGCTCCCAACTCATGATTAAGGAAAAGCCATTCAAAAATCACCCAGGAAGGACTGAGTGTACTCAGTAGATATGGAATTCTGACTGACTGGTGAAAGCTTTTAGTTAATTACAGTGATACTACCAGCTTTCCCAGAGTTGTTACCCTTTGCATACCATTATGGTAGACTATTTTTTTAAAAAAATATACTTCTCTATTTCTTTTTACTTTTTATGTTACTTTTAAAATGTACCAATGTAATACTCATCATAGGATGGGAATGCTGGGTTACACCAGCAGGATGTCATGCAGGTGCCCTTTTGTCTTCTAAACTAGTCTTCAACTAATCTAAACTAGTCTAGTTTATCTAGATTTAGCTGGATTAGCATTGTCCTAGAACAGCTGCTTCCTTGGAATTTAAGGCGTGGTGGAAAGCCTGTTCAGAATAGCATTACTGACAAAGAGATGATCTGTCAGTTTTCCCCCAGATAAGATATTTAGCTGCAGTCCTGGATTCCGTTACTTGCTTATTCTCAACAAACCAGATATCAATGAAGCAGGATTACATTATTTGGCACTTATCTGGACACATAGAAGCTTTTAATTCAAGCTTATCTTTTAATGGCTTCTGCAACATGAGATACTAGCTGCACACCTAGCAAACATATTATGCTTTTACAACAAACAGCTGTAGATCATCCAGAGGGATGTGATAAGGATCAGTGTTTTAACTAATTTAGTGACTAATTAATGTTCCATTGCTTTTGTTACAGGGATGCATAACTAAGTATAGAAACACTAAAACAACTGTAACCTTGCCATTATTAAAGTCAATAGACAGCTCTGCCCAGGTTAATGCCATAATTAATCCATGTGAAGAGCAGAGGGATTCTGGGAGTTGTAGTGCAGGTTATTCCCCCCCCCCACCCCATAAACATTTCCAAGAAGTGGCCTGCCTGCCCTGCCAATTGCTTCACTTTTCCTCAACATGTCCAAGACGGAGCTTCTTGTCTTTCCTCCTAAGCCCACCCTTCAACACTCCTTTTCTGTCTCTGTGGACAACATTTCCATTCAACCAGTCCAGCAAGCCCGCACTCTTGGTTTTATCTTTGACTCTTCTCTGTCGTGTATCCCTCAGATCCAGACCACAGCCAAGGCTTGTAGATTCTTTTTGTACAATATTGCCAAAATCCGACCATATCTCTCCGCCTCTACTGCCAAGATCCTGGTCCATGCCCTAGTGATCTCACGACTGGATTATTGTAACGTCCTCCTGGCTGGGCTTCCTCTTTCTCACCTCCGTCCTTTAATCTCTGTCCAGCATTCAGCTGCACGCATTATCACTTCCACCCACCGCTCTGACCACATCTCTCCTGTGTTGGCATCCCTTCACTGGCTCCCTCTCCCTTTCCGCATTCAGTATAAGCTCCTGCTGTCGACATTCAAAGCCCTCCATGGACTGGCCCCTCCTTACTTATCAGACCTTCTTTCTCCTCACCTTCTCACCAGGGCCCTCCGTTCTGGTAGTCAAGGGTTCCTGTCTCAGCCCAGGATTTCCTCTGCCCCATCCCGGATTCGCCCCTTTTCACTTGCTGCCCCTCACTCCTGGAACCTTCTTCCCCCACAAGCAAGAGCCATCACTTCTTTAACCAGCTTCAAAACGGAGTTGAAAACCATCCTGTTCAGAGAAGCCTTCCCAGGCATTGCATAATTGTCGCTTACTATCTGATGTTCTTTTGTTGCCTGTTTATCGATCCATTTCCTGTATTGCTATGTACTGTATATGTATTATCCTACTTGTGAGTATGTATTTTCCCTGGATAATGATTAACCTTCCATTTTGAAGCCAAGCTCTCCCTCTAGTCCATCTACCTTGGTCCAGGCCTCGGAGGTAGAGAGGAACTGCTGGACCTCTTGCCCTTTCCCATCACCACTCCCTTCTCCTTCTGTGTCATGTCTTTTTAGATTGTAAGCCCTAGGGCAGGGAACCGTCTAACTAAAAAGATTGCATGTACAGTGCTGTGTAAATTTACAGCGCTTCATAAATAAAGGTTAATAATAATAATAATAATAATAATAATAATCCTTATTACCTCTCCATGGCTGCATACCACCTGGCCAGACCTTGTAAAGGTTGCTGGTAGCAGTGGCGGCAGATTCCCCTGCCTCTCCTTTCCTCCTGCTGCCTCAGTTACTCTTTCACTTGCCTAGCTGTCCACCTAGTGTGGTTGAGGACAGCTGGGCAAGTGAGACAGTGAGGGAGATGGAAGGGGTGCACTTACCTCTCCTTATCCTCCACTGCCTGACGTCCTCCTCAGAAGAGAACCAGACAGTGGAGGAGCTTTGAAAGTTGTGTGTTCATTCTCCCCCCCCCTCCTCCACTGTCTGGCTTCCTCCTCAAGGAGAGAGCCAGGCAGCAGAGAAGACTTGAAGGGAAAACATTTGCCCCTCTTCCTCCTACACTGCTTGGGTTCCTTCTCGAGAGAGAGCCAGGCAATGGAGGAGCCTTGAAGCGTGAGCATTCATTCCTCCCCTTCCTCTATAGCCCAGAATCCTTCCCAGGGAGAGAGCCAGACAGTGGAACAAACAAACAAGCTTCATTTATATACCACTTCATACTGCCTAAGCAGTGTCTAAGTGGTTAACAACTGTAAGCTAATTTGCCCCCAACAATCTGGGTACTCATTTTAGTGACCTCGGAAGGATGCAAGCCTGATGCAAGCCTGAGTCAAGCTTGGGCCCTTTCGGTGGTATTGAACTCGCAACCTTGTGGTTTTGTGTGAGTGGCTACAGTACAGGCATTTAACCACTGTGCCACCAGGGCTCCAGCTCTTAATGGCAGACAGACATCCCCCCAGAGCAGGAGGAGGGCTTGACCAAGTGACCTCTGGAGTGGCACGTGGTGTGGTTCACTTCCCTCGCAACCCCTAGTGACATCACTGCATCAGATGCATGGAGTGAAGCCTCTGTGGACAGACATATACATAAAAGGGGTGGTGTGGGGAGTGTAAAGTGTACAGTGGTACCCCGGGTTACGAAATTAATTCGTTCCGCGGTTAATTTCGTAACCCGAAATACCTTCGTAAGCCGAATTCCCATAGGCGCTAATGGAAAAATAGCTCTCTGCTGCCCTCCGGTGGCGGAAAATAGCGCCGCGGTTTTTTCGTAACCCGAAGAAACCTTCGTAAGCCGAAGCAATAAATCCCTATGGGATTTTTTCGTATCCCGAAAAATTCGTAACCCGGCGCATTCGTATCCCGGGGTACCACTGTAATGGAAATGCAAACAATATTGGAGTTTTGTAGTAGTCAGTGATCATAGTTAAAAAGACAAAGAGAAACAGGTTTTGCATACAAAGTCAGCTTTTGTATAACTGAGCAAAGTGTTTCCCAAGTCACTAGACAAATCAGTAGACTCCAATGATTTTGTATGGGTGCAGTGCCAGTAAAACATTGTCCTAAAGCAGCTATAAGGGGAATACTGTTGTGTGTGCATGTTGAAGGCAAGTATTTTTGCCCAAAATTTACAGAAATATAAATGTCTTTCCAAAAACTGAAGAAAAATGGAAGGGGAAAAAAAAGCTGGAGGAAAAAAAGTCAATACCCATTTTCATCTTTCGTTAACTCAGTGTTACTTTGGTAGGAAGTGGTGTAGTGGTTTGAATGTTGAACAAGGACTCTGGAGACCTAGGTCTGAATCCCTGCTAAGTCATGAAAACCCACTGATTGATCTTGGGCACTCTCCCAGCCTTAGAGGAAAGCAATGGCAAACCCCTTCTGAAAAAAAAAAAGTGTCAGGAAAACCCTGTGATGGCTTCATTTTAGGATTACTTTATGTCAGAAACAACTTGAAAGCATATAATAAACAACAAGCTCTGGTAATGTTAATCAGATGATTTGAATTTAGGCATGTTGGTAGATTTCAAAGGGGCATATCTGTGCCCCTTTAAATGTTGCTTTCCAGGAGTGTAGCAAAGCATTCCCTATTTCAGATTATTATAGCACCTATTTGAAACACATTTATTTTGTTATTTTTCCTTCCTTCTCCCTTCTTCCAGCATTCTTTGCCCTGTTTCTTTTTTGCTTGAAGAATTTTGCTTAGTTCTTGGCTTTATTTGCCCTCAAGACCATTTAATCATTGGCTGTTGCAAAACCAAATAATTTTGCTGAAGATCTTACATCCAATGTGTAGAGAGCTCTTCCAAAGAGATAAACTGTGTGGGATTATGGTAGTTTTTGTTGCTGTCTGTCCTACTTCTCCTTTTTTTTAAAAAAAAAAATCAAATTATGTTTTGCAAAATGCACAATGTTTTGGACAATTTCCCCTCTATTTCTGCAATATTCCAAACCATTTTGTTCCTAATCAAAAAGAAATTGAAAAAAGAAAACTCTCTCATTAATGTTTTTAGTTTTTAAAATGAGAGCCAGTGTAGTGTAGTGTAGTGTAGTGTAGTGTATGAGCATTGGACTACGACTCTGAAGACCAGGTTTTGAATGCCTGCTTGGCTATGTAAATCTACTGGATGACTTTTGGCACATTCTCCCATTCTCAGAGGAAGACAAGGACAAACCTCCTTTGATCAAATCTTACCAAGAAAACCCCTTGATAGGTTCTGCTTAGGGTCATCATAAACCAGAAACAACTTGAAAGCACATAACAACAACAACATTTTCTTTAAAAAACAAAAAACAAAAACCTCCTTCTAGAGTTTAAGTGATAAAACAATGGATTCCTATACAATGCGCCCTTTGTTTACGTGGGGGATCCGTTCCGGACTCCCCCGCATAAAATAAATAGCTTGAGCCCCATTTAAATGAATGGGGGCTTGTGCACGTGCTGATGTGGCGGCGCATACGCACCACAGTTGCACACTCCATTCATCCCTATGGAACGTGCCAACCCTTCCTCCCTGTGCGGCCTTCAGTGTATGCTGAAAGCCGTGTAAAGTGCGCCCACATATGATGCGGGGGCATTGTACTTACAAATATTAACTTTCTCTCCTCACTCATCAATTTCAACTTAAATGGAAGTTGTAAGATGGGAGGTTGTGGTGGGGATATCAGTGAAAGGTTTCCTTAGGTTCAGTACTGTGTGTATAGGAGCTGATTTTTCCCATCACTGTGATCCTATAGCCTTTGTACTAGAGTGATAGTGTAAAAGTGATGAACTGTAATGATGCCATTCCTGTTTTTATCCTTCGAGGAAGACCAGTCCCTCTCGTACACATTTCCTTTTTGACCTGTGGCATTGGGGGAACCTGCATTTATGTATGTATGTGAGTCTTCTAATTTAGAGGACTCATATTGTTCAACACAGCAAAGAGCACCATCTCACATTATGATATTAGAGCTAAATCTTGAAAGAAAATTACATTTTTAAAAAAAAGCAAAATTAAGGAGGCACTGCAGGAGGAGACAATGTGAGGAATGAAACAGTCTGGAAACCCATCTTGGGGCACCAGACTGGGCTGGACCCTCACAGACAAGATGTCCACAGATGAACCAAAATGTGCTTCATTTCTGTTGAAGTTTTGCTTTTTTTTTTTTTTTTTTGCCTTTAAGAATGGGAAAGTGACAAGAGTGTTAAGCATTGTCAAGAAGCAACATTAAATGGTGCAATATAAATTGGCACAAATCACCAGGCTTGATGTGCCCAAAGGCTTATAAGCAATATCATCCAGATCACCCTAGCCAGTGATTAAGGCAACTCAAAACCAAGCCATCAGGTTTCCTTTTCATGCACATTTAACAAACTCTGAACTCAGTTCCACCTCCTGATGGCTGAACTGGTTGTCATGTGAATTGATTTTGTATTGACACCAATGGAGGTTGTTAAAAGGTTCATAGCAACTGATTGTTTGCATGTTGGTGGAGCAGAGAACACACTCCGTGCTTCAGTTTGAACCTTAAAAAAGCCATCCAAGGCACTAAACCCTATACCTAGATAGCTCCTTTTACAGTTTTGACTAATACCCAAAATGGAGTTCTGTGCCTCTCTAACATGTAAGATATTGGCTACTGCTTCGTGGATGAGTGATGGGGTTTTCCCAGAGCCAAGGAAAGGAGAGAAATTGAATTTTAGCATTCTAACAGTGTTTCTCTGCCAAATGCCCTTCATGCTACAATTAGACTCTAAAGAGACTTCATGGACAAAAGAAAGCCATTATTGGGAACCTTACTGTGCTGTGGAAGGAAGAAAAGGGGAAATTGCCTTTAATCACTGTTTTGGGTAAAGGATCCTCCATTGACATGGAGGATGGGGCTAGCTGTGGCTACTAGTCAGGATAGCTGTATTTAACCTCTGATTTCAAGAAGCAGTATACATAGGCACATTAGTTGGCAGGGAGTACAAGTTGGAAGAGTAATCTCCATTGTGGGAACAGAATGTTGGACTAGATGGATCCTTGATTTAGTCCAGTGTGGATCTTCTTCTGTTCTTTTGCTCTTATACAATGCAGCAGAACAGGTAACAGGATGGATGGGAACCTCCTGTAGGCTAAATCTGTTCAGGCAGTAGAAGATTCCCCAGCCCTGCTCTAAAGAAACAGGGATCTGTAAATGGTCCTGAATGGTCTTGCTTAATGGAAAGCAAGCCTGGACATAAAAGCGACTTTAAAATCCCACGTAGATGTAGACATTAGTTACTATACAGAGATAACCACTTCTAAATCTTGATTGTGTAAATATAGCCTGAGTGAAATAACTGTCTTGTAAAAGGAAGCAAATGTAGAACTGGTTCCTAATATTTCTTTGATCGTAGACAGAAAGAATCAGCTCAATTTGCAATGCATGACACACAATTATTCTTGGATGTGAGGGGAAAGCACATTAGAAAGAAGCCTTCTCTCCCCTTTGTCACCCATCAATTCTGTCATTTTCTACAAAGGATTTGGTGCCTTTGTTCCTTGTTTATGAATCTTCTTGGTAGATTAATCTCTCCAATGTGCTTAGCATTTAAAGTATGTTTTCACCTAGGTTCTCACTTGCATTTTCTGCTGTTTTCCAGAGGTGGTGCTGACTGCTTAGGTACCACATAGCTAAAACTGAACTTGAACAAGCTGTCTTAGATATTTCTTGTTATGTAACACACTATGACTGGTAAGGAAGATGGTGGTGGTAGTGGTGGTGGTGATGATGATGATGATATCTTACTTGCCTCTACCCATGGATTGAGGCAGGAGCAACAACAGCATAATGTACAACAAACAACACCAGTTAAAAGCACACAGCATCATTTTAAAAGAACAAAAAAAGACAAATGCATATTAAAACATATTAAAACAATCAATTCATATTTTAATTTCATAATTTAAAATTCATAATTTAAAACTCATCTGGATAGGCCTAATGGAAGAGACTGATCTTTAATACTGGATAGCATATTCAGCTGTCAGATCTCTCCCAGCATCTCATTCCACAGCCTAGGGGTAGCTGAAGAAAAAGTCCTTTGGGTGGCAGTTGCCAAACTAATCCTGGCTGACTGGAATAAATGTTCCCCAGAGGAAGGAGGAGAACTTTCAACTGGATCTGACTCCAGTCATCATGAGAGATACAGACAGATCTCCTCTTCTGCATGCTAGGACCCTTACACATAACACTATTATAGACTATGAGTCTACTTTTAACTGTCGTGGTTCTGTCCTGTGGAATCCTGGGATTTTTTAGTTTAAGGATAGGTATTTAGAATTTTCAACCAGAAAGCTCTGTTGTTGTTTGAGCATTGGACTAGGACTGTGGAGAGCAGGCTTTGATTCCCAGCTTGAACATGAAATGCACTGGGTGGTTTTGGGTAAATTTCACTCTCTCAGCTTCAGGGGAAGGCAATGACAAATCTCCTTTGAACAAATTTTGCCAAGAAAACCCCATGATATGTTCACTTTAAGGACACTATAAGACAGAAATGACTTGATGGCACACAACAACAACAACAACAACAACAACAACAACAACAACATTTTAGGATTTTAAACCAGAAAACTCTACCACTTCACAAAACTACATGTCT
Source organism: Sceloporus undulatus (assembly GCF_019175285.1). Taxonomy (NCBI): domain Eukaryota; kingdom Metazoa; phylum Chordata; class Lepidosauria; order Squamata; family Phrynosomatidae; genus Sceloporus; species Sceloporus undulatus. Next base: position 83,304,635 of record NC_056522.1, read on the forward strand.
CAGATTCTATAGGATGCTGCCATGGCTGGTGACGTGGATTCAGTACTATGATTGTGTAATGTGAATTTTTACACTGTGAATTTTAAATGATGAATTGCAAATGTGCATTGTTTTAACATATGTATACCTTATATGTACTTTTAAACTGATGTATGTTTTAACTGATGTCGTTTTAGCTGATGTTGTTTGTCTGTTAATTGTTGTTGTTCCCCACCTCCATCCATGGGGAGAGGCTGGTAAGAAATTAATAATAATAATAATAATAATAATAATAATAATAAGAAAGGGTAAGACCCTTGGACTGTAATAAGCCTTGTTGTAACCCTAACTACAATTTCAGAAATCATCTGTACTTGCAGACAGAACTCCCTAAACAATCTATTTTTTCAATTTTAAAATGAAGACTCTGACTTTACTACATCACATTTAAAGTGAAAGCATGAGGCAAAATATGTTTGAAGAGGTAGAAATATTATGAGGGTTTAATCAGCCAAAGAAGAGGTAGAAATATGGAGATGATTTTCATAATTGCTTATACTGATTTTGATCTAACTCTGATTATAATGAGCTGTAATATGCCAGTCAGTAAGTACACAGCTGGCTAGGGCATTTTCTTGGGAATCTTTGGTAAGATGTTACTTGGCCTGAACCTCTCCTTCTTCTTTATTATGTGTGAAAAACTATTCCCTCAGACTAATAAAGTTACCTGACCTCTGCCCTGCCCCAGTTCCCTTTTCTTCTATACAACTATAGCACTATATTAACTTCCATGACTGCATCCTATGGAATTGTGGGGTCTGTAGTTTGGTAAGACGCTAGATGCTGTGGTGTCACTGCTCCTGGTGTCACCCAGTGTGTGTATGGGGGCATGGTTTCTGGAGGTGGCGTGCTCAATCTCCTCACGAGGAGAAGGAAATGACGGCACCAAACTGGAGGGGCACGCTCGACTCCCTTGGTGCCACAACATCATTCTCCTCATGAGGAGAAGGAGGTGACAGAACCAAGGTGGGGAGGGAGAGACAAGGTGTCACCCCTCTTCTGAAGTGTCATCCAGTGCGGGCCACACACCCTGAACACCCTAGTGACACCACTGATTAAAGGAGCTCTCTGGCAGAGAATTTTCCACTTCTGCCTTTAAACTGCACACCCCAGAATTCCATAGGATGTTGCATACTTGTGTTTGAGTATGTGTTTTAATACTATACTGGTTTAATTCTATTTTAATGCCCATGTCTGTATATTTTTAACTGTATTGGTTGTTTCTTTTAATTTGTAAGCTGCTTTGCATCCCAATTTTTGGGGGAAAGCAGGATATAAATAAATATAATGATAATACTTTATCATTACTTCAATACTTTTAGCTATGCATAATATGAAAGCCACCCAGAAAATCAAAGTTACATTTTCAGTTGGAAACAACAGTAGCAGTACTTTTAATACACAGAAATTATGTTACTTACATTTTGTTTTCCAGAAAAGAAGGCAACTCTTTCAGTTGTTTGTCAGAACCTGGGGAAGTTACTTTTTAGATCTGCAGCTCCCTGGATTCTGGGAGCTGTAGTCCAAAAGCTTGTTTTTCCAGGTTCTGTTTCTTTGGAAGGCAGAGGGGCACTCACATTTAATGACACTAAAAAGGGTTTTCCTTTTGGAGGGACTCCTCTCTTTCCTGCTGGTGATGATGTCATCTTTCTTCATTGGTTTCCATACCACCATTTTCTTTTCCCCACATCCCCTTACACTATTCTCACTTGTTGCTCCCAAACTGACTTCGATTTTACAGATAGCCCCTCCTGGCATATTTTTATGGCAAAAGCCATCCACTACCACACAATGGACTAATGCTGCATGTATTACTCCACTGAGAGCCAATGTGGTTTAGTGATTTGAGCATTGGATTAGGACTCTGGAAATCAGAGTTCAAATCCCTGCTCAGCTATGGAAACCCACTGGGTGACCTTGGCTGAGTCACACACTTCCAGCCCCAGAAAAACCCATGATAGGGCCACTGTAAGTCAGAAATGACTTGAAGGTACACCACCACCACCATAACAACAACAACAACAACTCCATTGCCACCTCCAATTTTCCATTGTTTTCCCACCAACAGTTTAGCATGGTTGGTGTTCCTAGTGATTTATTTGTATTTCCCTATCTGCTGAGACCTTCTTCCTGTACATGGGTGCTGCCTACATAAGCAGTGGACCAAATGAATGATGTTGAATTGTTTGAAATGGAGCATGAAGAGACATAATAGTTGCATTTAGCAACTACTGTATGCCTAATTTCTCACTGATATGGCTGCAAATTAATATTTAAGCCATGTGGACAATGCCTGGGGAAACATGTGTTTGTATCTTTTAGCTCTGTTAGCTGGTTTCTTCCATAATAGTGGGGCAGCTAATATACTCCAGGTTATAGTCCAAACTTTAAAGGAGATGTCCAATGCACACACTTGTAGCTTCAAAGTAAGTTCAGCATCTTTTATAGTTTTTGTAAAGTTCTGACTAACCCACAAAGTGGATTCATTAGCTCACTGATATTGATTTTAACAGCTATCACAACCTTTAAGAAAAATCCCCAATGATTAGGAAGTGGGGCTTCATAATAATTCCCTTTTATATTCCTCTTTGTATCCCTATGGATATAGACAAAGCACATGCTATGGACCTGACTTGCTTTAGACTTCAGGTTATTATTTTTAGCAAGAAGTATGCTTAGAGCTTCTTCAGGACACATTACTCCACAGGACACATTGGACAAAATGATCTCATTAGATCTCTAATGCAGCTGTATTTGGCAACTCACCATCCAGAATACCAGTCTCTTCAAACCAATTATCTTTCTGGGCTGTACAAAGAAAAAAATCTGCTGAGCTCCTTAGTGCTAGCTGCTCTAATTAGCCTTAACGGCTTGGCAGAAGTAGAGTTAGATGAAATGTATGGTATTTATTCCTTGAAAAACCTCTTTCCTTCAACCCTCCTCTCTCCCTTTCTGTAATGGATTTCTACCCCAGGAAACCTTTCACCAAATTGCTCCAATTTTGTTGCACACATTTTTTATCCTTCTGAAGCAGCATAGATTTATTTTTATATGTTATCTTATTGTCACCAAAGGTGCATCTTTCTCTCCTTTTCTCACTTCGATAGTCTTTTTGCATGCTTGTTTGCACCTTTTTACTCATCGGCTCCTCATTTCTCCTTTCTTAACTTCTATCAATTCCACCTTCCTTGCATGATAACTCTACACAACTGTCTTTAAACCAGGGATTGATAACTTGTAGGCCCCCAAATCTTATTGGACTCCATCTTCCATTACTCCATAATTGGCGATGCTTGCTAGGTCTAAAAGAAGCTGTAATCCAAAAATATCTGGCATGCTGCATGTGGAACAGTCCTGCCTTAAAACAGTCGTTCTTATTCCTGTTCTTGTCTATCTACCATGGGGCTTAAATAGGAGTGGTGTTGTGTTGTTGTTATTTAATTCATTTATATACACTTTTCTCCTACTACAGGGACTCAAGGTGTTGAACAGCAAATACAAGAGCATTAAATGTATAAATATAAAATTAAAAAAAAAACAATTAAAAAATCTTAAAAGTTAAAACAACATGCTTTAAAATGTAAAATGTATTAAAACCTCTAAATAGTTTTTAAAGCCCAACCCTTGTCAGTTTGAAAAAAGCCTGAAGCACAAATAATGTTTTTATCTGGTGCTGAAAGGAGAGCAGGGATGGGGCCATCCTGGTCTTTCTAGGGAGGGAGTTCCAGAGCAGCCACAGGGAAGACCCTCTCTTGTTCCCATCCAATGAGCCTGAGAGGGTGGTGGGACAGAGAGGAGGGCCTCTCCAGGAGATGTCAACACTCTAGCGGGCACATAAAGGGAAATATGGACCTTCAAATAATCTATGTAGGCATGCTACTTAGGCATGACATGCAAGATACAGTTGAAAGACCCAGTATCAAGGCTTTAGGATATATTTTTTTCTTACATGACATATAAAAACAGGTCCATTCCATGCACATCATATGCATTTCCCATTGTCTATTTTGCATCTATTGTCTGATTCTCCCCTAAATTATTTCCACACATGAGGCCTCTCTTCCGGCCTTTTGGATCCTCTGAGATGTACATGGGACCCAAAGTAGTGAAAATGACAACCCAAAACTCTTACAGTGTCTGGACTCAAAAATTAATTTAAGCGTTGTTCTTTAAATGTATCACACCAAAAAGCTTCAGGAGTTTTCTTCAGACAACTTTAACAAAGGTTCAGGATGATATGGCCTTAGTCAGAGGAAAAGTCAGCCATGATGATTGATGATGATGTTGTATCTCCAGTACATTGCCACAAGGATGATATTTGAGTGGATCTTCTGCCTTTTCTGGGGGGGGGGGGTTGCCTTACTCTTTAAGCTACCTGTCGTACACAGATAGGGATCTTTATAAAGATCCCTTTATAAACAAACAAAGCACTATGATTTCACTTTAATTGCCACAGTTCCATTGATTGAAATTCTGAGATTTACAGTTTTGGATGAGATGCTTATAATTCTCAACCAAAGAGTTCTAGTGCCTCACCAAATTACAAACCACAGGATCCTATAAGATGCAGACATAGCAGCTGAAGTGGACTAATCATAGTGCTATAACTCTGGTACGTGAAAGGTCCAAAATGCTTTAACAAAACCACATCTGGAACACTTGCCTGGGACATCTCTGAAACATCTCTTCTTGAAGGCCCTAGTCAGTTTCAGCTGGAATTGAGCTTCATTTTTTCTGTCCTTACTCTGCAGAATTAATTTTAGAAACTTCTGTAATTCCAGAGTTAATTCTTCATCTCATAGTGCACAGCTATGTGAACTTCCTTTTGCCTGTAGCTGTAATGCTCACTACAGAAAGAATGACACACTTTAAATACAAGGTAGGCCATAAAGACATACCTGAAGCACAGTGAGATTTTTCAAACTACCGTCTCTCTACTTCTTTTTATCCCTTTTTATTTATGGGTTACAAAGCACTGAAGAATGATTTGGCTTTTTGTATCACAGCTTCCACCACCCACTGCTATGAGACCTTGGGCCTGCACCTACCTTAAGGAATTATAATCCATTTCACTAAGAGTGTGACTTCTTTAGCTGAATTTTCCCCTTAAAGGCCATTGGTTAACACATGGACTCAGTCAAGTATACCTACATTTATAAAACATCATCAATTGCACATATTCAGCATGGTAGAAGTGCCCTCCCATCATACTGAAAAATTGTATCCTTGTGGACAAGTCTCAGCAGTACTGACACTCCCTCACAGTCAGGATTATAGTATGCCCAAGATAAAGTAAAAATATCTGTTGATATTGAGAAACAGTTTGCATTGCCTAGACTAGGAATCCCTTCACCCACCCAATCAGTAAAACTAGTACACTGCTCTTAACAGGTGAGGTCCTGAGTTGTGTGTCCCTGGCAACTTTCCCAGAAAGAAAAAAACAACAACAATTGTACCAAATGGAAACAAATTTAGCGCTAGTTCTTGGCATATTGAAAAAACAATTTCCAGCCCCCTCCCCCCGAAAGCCTGAGAAGCACGGTTGAGGATGTTGCTGTCCCATAGATTGTATGAGCAATCGGGAAGGACATCAGAACTATGTCTTCCAGTTAATACAGAAAACCACCATGGTACAAGAGGTTATTTCTATAGTTCTTTGGAATAGTTTGAAGAGTCCCTCTCTCTTCACCCACCCTCCAAGGTTGGGCTAGAGAAGGAATAAATTGGTTCTACAGATGGCTAGAGGCTAGATGGCTGTAGAACTAATTTATTTTTTCCATGTAATGCAAACATTTGGGGAGAAAAAAAGAATAAAGTTTTCAACCATTTCAAACAAAATACAAAGGAATGAGAAAGTTGACAGGAATAGTATGCTGTTTCTTGTAGCAAGGGCACAATCTTCAACTTTATTAATTTCACAGGCTATGCTGGCCTCCAATAGTACTTTTGGTGTTTTGTTTTGTTTTTTTAGCAGAGCCACTGTAAGGCAGAAACACACAGCATAGAATAGATATTTGCTTTTGCTCCCTAGCTTCATCACCTGAGAAGCCTGGGGGCCATTCAGACTACCTTTTACCCTGGATCAGAACCCAGATTAACCACGGGACGTTCATATTGGCCCCGATCCTTCCACAAGCGAAAACAAGGCTTTCACACTTGGCGTGGATCTTTTGAAAGCGGAGTAAAAGCTGTATCCTTTGAGAAAAACCAGGTCCGGCAAATATGAACTTGTCCCCGATCATGATTGGGTCAAATTCAGGGGAGGGATTTAGGTCAGAGGGAGGGCGGATGGTGGAACATGCCTCCCCTTCAGGAAGAAGGAGCAAGGCAAAGGGTCAAGTTCAGGGGAGGGAATTAGGTCAGAGGGAGGGCAGGGAACAGAACATGCCCTTTTTTTGTATTTTTATTTTGACAGACTATGTGAATACTTTTTCTACATGTAGATGTGTGCTTGTGCTACATTTCCCTTTCATTCGTTTGCTCCCAGAACAGCACCTCATTTTGCAAGAGGCTTTTTTTCTAAATTATTTTTTATATGCGAATGCTACAATGCAAATGTTACAAATGTTTCTCTTTCAATTTGGCTAATTGATACAGAATGCTTTTGCTACTGTATGTGTCTGCAAGGAATTCTGGGGTGGCCGAAGGAAAGCAAAGGATGCAGAGATAGCATTCTGAGGTGAGGAATTTATTATTATTATTATTATTATTATTATTATTATTATTATTATTGTATGTATGAGGCATTCTGGGATCGCAAGGAGGGAGGATGCAGAGATGGCATTAGGTTACATTTTGGGGTTGAACACGGAGGCAGAGGAAGAACCATAATCTGTAGTGACCCAAATACACACAACACACACACACAACACACACACACACTTGGAGGTTTTTAAATTTGACAAAATATACACTGCTGCCAGTTTTTTTAAAAAAAAAGGAGGGAGGAAGCACCCATCCAGTTGCCCAATTGCTGTAGGAAACGTCACCTTTGACAAAAGTGGAACTGAATTTGATTGACAGCAAGGAGCCTTCTTTTAAACCGGTACCTGCAAATGTGAACTCTCTGGAAAGAGCTGCAAGGGCATTCAGGGTTAAATTACCCCGATTAAGGTAAATTATAGTGGGCACTTGCTTTCGTAGAGATTCGGGAGAGGGGACCTGGATCTGCCCAGTTCCATCCAGGGTAAATGGGCCAGTGGGAATGGGGCCCTGGGATCAGTTTTCATGAATATGAGTTACTGAACTCTGAGCAGATTGTTTTGATGGACAGATACTCCAACATTTTGGCTAAACCAGTGGTGGCTGGTGGCATCCATACAAGTGGAGCACTTAATCCACTCTGGGTTTTTTTTAATTCAGACTTTAATTGATCTATCTAACATGTGGAAACCTAAAGTAAGTTTGGATGGTTCCTCTTAAAATTTAGAATAAAACCCAGAGTAGATTTACTACTGACATGGAAGCCATCATGTGCCACTAGGCTAATTTTCTACAGTATTCAGGGCAGATGTGAGATATTTTGCTGCCTGAGAAAAAATAGTAAAAGGTTCACTGCACCTCAAGTCAAGGACGATAGCATCCAGCCAAGTTATTTTTCTGGACTGGGGAGAAAATCCAGCAATCACCTTTCTCCTTGCTTACCTGCAGTAAAATGCAGTAATAACTAAGTAAATCGCTAACAATTTGTTGTTTTTTTATGACAGTGAAAACATTAGAATACAACAGATTCCTATGCTGGCCACTACTCTTGACCTAATGGCAGGGCCAGTCCAGTGAGTAACACCCTTGTCTCTGGCCACAATTCTCCAAAGTCTGGTTGAGCTATTAATTGAATCTTACTCATTCAGCAGTGGTGGCAGGACAATACAACACTAGAATACAACAGATCAGCTTAGCAGTGGTTCCCTACCAGTGATGTGTGATATTTGTACCACTGGTTACAGAAATAGTTTGGGCAGGATTCAGGGTTTTCATAGCAGTCAGTAAGAATTTGCTTTCCCACATTTCCCGTGTCCTTCTGTAAGTGTGATGTTGTTTTTGCATGCCTTAAAGTTGGCTCTGACTTACAACCATATCAAAGGGTTTTCTTGGCAAGATTTCTGCAGAGGTCGTTTGTCATTACCTTCCTCTGAGGATGAGACAGTATGATTAGCTCAAGGACATTAAATGGGTTACCAAGGCTGAGTAGGGATCAAAAACCTGGTCTCCCAGAGTCTTTATCCAATGTTAAAATCAATGCTCCATACTGGCTCCCAAACATATCATACAATTTTTAAATTGCCTTTGATTTTTACAGTTACTATAGCAATAAAATGTGTATAGAATAGTATCATTACAATTTTTAATGACAGAGGGAATGATTGTTTTTGTTTGTTTACTACTAACAATGCTCCTACAATTTGCCTGTCATTAAAATTTCCCATAAATGAAAAATGATAGAATAACATAATCCTTGCAGACATTGTAAAGCTAAAGTCTAATATCAGTGAGCTCATCCTATCACAGTAAATTATGTGAGCAGACTGATATTTTTCATGCTTATGCAAGGAAGTAGCAGCAGTACTTGTGTGGGAGCAGTGATGGGAGAAGGGTGTATCTGATTCCAGGTCATCTATTTCTTGAAGGCTTGGATCTGAGGGATTCTTGAATCCAAGGAACCCTGGAAAAGGTGGCTTTCACTGTTGCCTATAGAAGTCCTTCTTGCAGGAAAAAGCGGGCCTTCTGGTTTTAATCTTGGTGGGACCCGGATTCTTTAACAGAGTGTTTGATAAGATGGACGATATCAAAAGTTGAGAACCACTGGCCCAGAAGGTCTAGGATAGATTGTGGCATATGCTGTTGTGTCTTCTAAAACTTCACCATTTCCCCATCTCGAAGTGTGCACCTCACTTTGTCCGCAAGAAGTTTGTTTATTTCCTACCTTTTTTTCCAAGACTATGAGACAAGGGTTGCATCTGCACTGCACAATTAATGCAGTTTGACACTGCTTTAACTGTCATGGCTCAATGCTATGGAATTCTGGGATTTGTAGTTTTGTGAGATATTTATCCTTCCCATTCAGAGGAACAAATTACAAATACCAGGATTCCATAGGGTAGAGCCATGATTTCTGCAGTACAGATGCAGCTTTCCAAGGTGGTTTACAATGTATTAAAACATCTTAATAAAAGCTCTCCATTTTGATCCAGACAGCTGCTGACATCCTGCTCATTTGCTTTTTAAGATTTTCCTGATTATATGTGGGGTATGGCATATGGAATATGATAGGGATTCCTCTCCTTTAATTTAATGGGAATGATAGTACATTATTCTCTCCACATTTTGCTTCAGGGTATTTGGAATGATCCCAATAATTGTTTCTTGTTGGAAATTATTGCTTTGAGTTTCTAGGCAAGGTTTGTTTCTCTAGTTTATGTATGATAATGGTAGCAGCGCTAGGTGTGAGAAATGGTAACATCTGTTTTAATAACTGTTTTATTGCATCATGCACTTGAATTGCCCAGAATAGCATAATCTGTGATTATGAGCAGGCAATAAATATACAATATATAGTTGCTTCTTTTAAAATAGCTCAGCAACTTTATATGAAAAGTTCTCAGTGAGCTCCCATTCAGGCAGGATCAATATTACAAGATCACTCACAGGAACCATTTAGTCAACAAATCTCACACATCACTGTGAGCAGTCACATTCTATTGCATGTACATGCTTGCACATTTGGTGGGACCTGTGGGGATGTTGCAAAAGTATGGTTAGAATTTGTTTTGACTGCCCTGAAAATCAGTGAAGATGAAGATCCTGAAAATCTTTACAGTACCAAAGTTGAAGCCTGTTTTAAGAGTGCTACAAGGTATTTTAAAAATAGCTGGGGTTTTTTTGTATTTGTTTTTTAAAAGTTAAAATATTATTTTCTACCCTGCATCTTAGGATGCATTTGCACCCCAGAAATAAAGCAGTTTGACACTACTTTAACTGCCATGGCTCAGTGCCATGGAATTTTATCTTATAGTTTTGTGAGATATTTAGCCTTCTTTGCCATAGAGTTCTGATGCCACAACAAACTACATATCTCAGAATTCCATAGCACTAAGCCATGGCAGTTCAAGTAGTGTCAAACTGCATTATTTCTGCAGTGCAGATGTGGTTTTAGAGATGGGTAGGCATAAAAATGAATGGTTGTACCCATACCCATCTTGGTTATTGTGTGGTATGGGGGAAGGACCTATAAACTGGGCAGCCTACCTACTAATCACTTATGTTCCCTCCCCAACCCACATGCTGAGGAAAGACATGAAGGTGCTGGGATTTTATTGGTCCACTGAGAGATGTGCCAATCTGGTTGACCCTGTTACCTGACTGTGGCCTAACACCCTCACAAACAAGACCCTTTATCAACCTACCCCCCAACTCATTTGGGGAGTAGAATCTTGCCTAGTGTCTCCATTGCGAAGAAAAAACAACTTGATGGGAGATAGACTAGACAGACACAAAGAGATCAACAAGGATTTGTCATGGCTATTTTCGGGTATTACTTCACAATAAGAGGCAATCAATAATGTATTAACATCAGGGATCACAGGGTCAGAGCACTGAGGCTTTTTGATTAGCAGAAACAATATCATTAAGTTTCTCTCTGAGCTTAGCTGTGATTTTCACAGAAGCTGGGATGGAATAGTTTATTTTCCCAGCAAAAACAAATATATTTTATTGAACTATCCCTGTTGTAATACAAAGTATTTTGAGGTAGATTGGTTTTGAATGGGCACTTAAGATTCAATAGCTTTACAAAATACATGCTCCTGGTAGAGATGGAAAATGTGAAAACTGATTTGTTGATAAGCAACAACAAAGTTGCCTTTATTTTTAATTGGAGGCCTTGCTGAGGAGTCTGTCATGATGAGTGCCTGCAGATAAAATTTGCAATTATACCTGTTGTGGCGCTACAGATGGAAGAGTTAGGTATGCTAAAACTGAAGATGAATCACAGATTAGTAAATGACACAACACCTTGTAAATGAGTAAAATCTTACAAATGATGAATAGTAATAGTATCAGATATAATAAAAATTAAGCTTGTCATTTACATTTTAGGAGAAAAAATAGCCAGGAATACACATTATATTTTCATTGATGAAATGTCTTAATTTCTTGAGGAACAGTTTCTCATTGACCTTTGTACTGAAACTGTGAAAACAGTATTTGTTGTTATACAGAGAACTGCATAGAGATGTATATGCTATAAATTTTATCAACCATTTTCCATGTCACATAACTTACCTGCCATTCTTGAGCGGTTTTCCATTCATGGTGCAGACTGAGAGAACTGCTGACCTTGTATATGCAGCAGGAACTTTGTTAGTAGAAAACTAGTTCTTCTACATTTGCCTTTCTTGTACACTAGATTCTTCATTCACTGTATATTTTAGTTTGACAATGTGCCAACACACCCTCCACTTCAAAAAAAAGGCAAA